>NC_088858.1:14554621-14854621 GCF_963853765.1 Magallana gigas | reverse complement strand
TTTTTGTGTGTGTGCACATGTATATTAGACGCAAGTATTGTGAGTCATAGTTATGCATATCTATAGATTATCGACGTACATGTATCTCTAAATACATATTACATAAACAATTATATACCAAAAAAAAAAAAACCTGAGGGACTGTAAAAAAAACAATATGCAAGAATCAATTTTCTACAATGCATATGACTTCAGTACCTGCAAATATAAAATATAAATTTTGTTATTAAAATAGTTTTAAAGAAAATATTTTTGATGGTGGAGAGGGATTTTCAACTGTAAGAGACACTTTATTTGACGTGTGGTTTTTTTTTTACATCTTTTATTTGTATCTTTATTGAACTAAAAAATATATTCATATTACTTACAAGTTATTTTCTCGAATGTTAAAACTGATCTCAAGAAAATTGAAATTGAAAATAGTTGGGAGGCCTAAATAGGTCAAAAAGAATTTATTAGTAACCCTGTTAACAATCAATGGTATATAATGATAGAGCCAAATAAGGGAGATGGTCAAAAACGGGAATTTGTGTCCATCTTTCAACAGCATTGATATTTCGCATACTTAGTAATTATACATATAACAATCAGAGGTATAAAAAGTATCAATGCTTCAGAAGCCATAGATTTGGCGAATTTGTTGAATATAAAATTTTTAATAAAATATCTGACAAATTCCAAGCTAAGTTTGTTGATTTTCTAAAAATAAAAGCAAAACAATTAAGAAATAAAAAAGAAAGTTAAAAGTGTAAAACGGACGATATATTAGTATTATATTTTCAAGGATATTTGGATATTTGGATTCATTGCAGTTGATTTTTTTTTTATGTCGCTAACATCAAAGAGCATATAAATCAGATAGTATTTTTTTTATATTTTTTTTTGGGGGGGGGGGGTTAACTTTAAAAAATCGGTCGTAATCACGATGTTTGTCTTGAGTGTTGATGCTTGAAAAATATCAACCCCATCTTGTCAGGTCGATCTTTTTTGATGAACAAATATTGTACAAAATGTCTGGTAGTTAACAAATCAATTCCAGGGAGACCATTCTTTTTCAAGTTCTTCGATTTCAAATTTCAGAAATATATTTTTGTTTCAATTCTATACCGATCTTAAGTTAAAAATAGCATAGAAGACAAGATATAAGCGTCTTTTTTGTTTTAAACAGAAAAATATCAATGACTTTGAATAACAATGACAAAAGAAGAAAAGACGTGGTAGGTTACGTCACGAAAGATAAAGAGGTAGTTGGTCACCAATATCTAATTAATTACACCTATTAAGAGATGCACACTGCATGAACATGTTTTTCTTTCCTCATAGGAGATAGTTTAGTCTATTCCAGCAAAGCGTACTTCAGTATTGTATATGTAGGTATGGCAAAGACAGAGGACTACAAAGCAAATTGGTGGTGAAATGGGTGCACGAACGCCAATTCAAATATTGAGAATAGAAAAATCCTTAACACGGATTTAAAATAAGTGACATAGTATATCTTTGGAAACACGTAGAATAGACAAAAATGATGATACAGAATCGGTAAAATGTCAAACAAAGACAATAAAATGACAACCAAATCAACGAAGAAATTAAAGTAAAATGTGATAATAATCGTTGGTGTTTTCAATTACACTTATATACTCACAGAGACATTGAAATTTTACTTAAGGTATTTATGTACCTCTAAATGTTTTTCGTTACGTTTATATGCACAAAAATTGAGGGTTATTCATTATATAACGTGATAAACACTTTTCCTCAAAAGGGAATTAAGTATAAAAAAGAAAAAGGAAAACAGAAAAATGAATTTTTGGTGTATTAGGTTAGAAATATATGTACATCTTTTTTAACAGTTAAAATTGTAGCGTGTTAACATGACTGAAAATTCATCAAGAATAAATTTATTTTCGTGTTCGTTCCGTTCGATAAAACTATCACTTTCAATATTGTATAGTACACTTGTAACACAAAATGAACTGTAATTATTAGTATATGTAAGTATATAGCCTACAGGGCCTCTGGTCATTACTAGCTTGGTCATTTTTGACAAAGAAACCACTTTGATTATGATTATGTGAACTATGAACAGTTTCTTAGTCGAGGCAGGCTACTGACAGACAAGTTGAATTAAAAGGACAAGGACTACCAGCAGTCTCGTTTGAAGTCATCTTTTCGTAAGTTTTATGGTCGATATAACGACCTTATTAGCAAATACAGTCTTCCTTTGGGTCTCATGCTGACTGACGATTTTCATACTACTTGTTAGACCATAATAAATCATCTAATTGTCTACGGACTTTTCCGGGGTTTTTCTTTCGATTAGAATAAAGAGCACAAGGCGGGTGTGACCGGTCAGTAGAGAATGCTCAATCTTCCTAGGCACCTGATCCTCATTTATTTTTTAGATGTCCGAGCTGTACTTCTTTGAATTTGAATTTCGTTTCATGGATTTTTGAGATGGTTGACTGTTATTCTCATTTTTCATGTAAACCAATTAGTAATTACACAAAGAAGAAGATTAAAAAACCCAAAATAAACACTGTATTAGAATGAAATACCAATGCTCGTTTTAAAGAGAGAAATTCCAATTTAACAAATTTTTTTTGCCATAGATAATTGTATGGCATCAACACCTAGCAGGTTTGCTTTTAACGAAAACCAATCAATACAGGAGCTGGGTATCGAATTCATTCAATTCGATAGATTTATATATGATATCGCCTGGATTACGATAAAACGACACGTATATAAACAATTATTTGATCGAATTCATAGATGTATCTGTACCTTTGCCAAAGAGTCCTAAAAGAACACTGTAGACATGGTAACAAAATACGTACAATCACTTAGTAAATAAAAAATAAAAAGACCAAACGTAGTTTAACCTTTTATTGCATAAAATCAAAGTATAAAAGAAAGAATCATATGTATAAGAAAGATAAAACATATTCAGCTTTCGCCACAGAAATATACATTGACTTGCACTTTGTAAAGCATATACGTCGACTCGCATTTTATTAAACATGTTCAATCAACTATTGCAGATTACACAAACGTCTTTACATTGATTTGCGTGTTATGAATAAAAAGCAGCTTTTTCTTGGCGTCTTAAGCTCAACATCTATAGAAAACTAAAGGTGCCTACAAGTTTTTGAAAACCAGGATATCATTCTTTTAATAATGCTTCATATATAACAATAACTTTGTTTGATAAGCTGTACCGGGGCTTAACTGTCTGGTACATGATTTGAAAATTTACGTTTTTTAAACTGTCAATTTCTATATAATAAAAAGGAAATAAGTAATAAAATTTGGAGTTATGTCAGTTTTAACAAATGGAATATATCTACAATACTCACGGTCTCTCCAAAATTAGCATCAAACAAGCTCTTGACCACCACTTTAACATGATGTCAAATTGAAAATAAGTATCGGAATCACCTTTCCAAGTATTTGATATACAAGTAGATTGTCAACTGTTTCATTTTCCAAAGATATTTTTTAAACCATAAGTACGAAAAAATAGTTTAACAACTCTCTTGTCATAATGGTCCTAGCACCAAAACGACACACTGGAGCCATTAAATATCTTGATCATAACTTAAACAAATATTTCTGGTTCGTAGAAGTTGCAGTCTCCATTCATAAACAGATGCGTAATTCTCTCCAAAGGCAGGCGATGTTTGAATTCAATAAAGGATTGACCATTGACAAAGGTCTGTAAAGAAGATTTTAAAATTATATACTTTGATGATAGAATATAAAGATTATTTTTTTTGACAGACACATATTATAACATATTTCACACCTTTGCTTGTTACAAATCACCATTCAAGGTAGCAAATTGGCTGGGATCTTCTCATCTCTTAGTCTATTATTTTTAAAGACTATTTTGCTAATGAAAACTAAAGGTTCTCCATTGATTGACTGATGCAGGAAAACTCCTCGTAATTGAATATTATCTAATAATATATGCTTTCATATCTTAGTAATATTCAAATGAAAACCTCAATTTTTGTTCCCAAAGCCTTACCATAAATTTATCGTTATTGACGAAGAAAACAATCTCAGATGCGTGCCCTGAATCAAAAGGAAAAAAGGGAGTTTCCCGTTCTTCCTGACCCCACACGCCATTTTGACATGAATTTCGAAAGACTTGACGGTCACTTTTGCGAACATTGAAATGGAAGGCAATATCTCCACTTTCCTTCCCATCGCAAACAAAATTAATAACAAATCTGGAAATAATGATTAAAGTTTTGATATCATATAAATTAGATATATGATTGTTTTGTGTTATATATATAGTTATACTAAATTTAGACGTTAAATTTTGAGATAATACCCTATGATTAATCTTAACTAGTTTGATGATGTTATCCTTTAATAAGTTTAACTTTATCAGAAATAAAATAAGTTACTGTTGCCAGTTCTTTTTAGGAATTGCCTGGAGAGTAACCCAGCTCCCCGTCTGTAATCTTCTTGGTAACCACTCCACAGCGGGCGTTGTCTAATAAAGTACATTGTTAATATTTAGTTTAAAGTGAAGGCATTGGAGAGAGAGAGAGAGAGAGAGAGAGAGAGAGAGAGAGAGAGAGAGAGAGAGAGAGAGAGAGAGAGAAACAGAGAGAGAGAGATAATTTACCAGTTTCTTCATCAGAAGTGTCTCTAAGACGAATACTTTGCCAGATACGTTGACTGCTTTGATGTCTTCGATAGGACCTCGTACTTTGTACTTGGTAAGTGTTTTGCCATTTAAAGAAATCTATCAAAGTACAGAGATGGCCAGTTTCAAGTACGGCATACACTAATATGGCTATGTAAATAGTTCTAGTTTGCAGTTGCGTCTTATGGGGATTGATAATAAATAAGGTTGACAATGACATGTATATAGCACTAAGTTATTATGTTCTACTTGATGCATTCGAACCTTGAATTTCTTTTTCTTAGTTTCCACTTTGATTTGGAATGGTTTGCCGTAACTGAATTCACCAGGTAGAGTAACCTTTTCCTCTTCTTGCCAGGTACCCCCAATCCTGCTGTTAAGAACCATCTCACGAGTCTGTACTCGAGGGTTAAGGTGAAGGGCAATGTCACCGTCTACTGATTGCCCGTTTAGAAAATTCACAGCAAATCTTAGAAATTGAAAATGGTATAATGAGAAATTATATCACTGTAAATTTACTTGTGCTATTTATATTGAATTCGTAAATTATACTTGAGAATGCAACAGATTTGATCGATATTATACCAGTGCATATACATACACGTTTCCGTTTTCAGTTACCATTCCATTCAGTACGAAGATGTCTCCCTTTTCCAGACCAGATTCAACTTCCATCATAGTATACTTCACGTGAGGTAAAGGAAAAATCATAGGCTCAAGTCACATGATCAGAAATCGAGGGATGGTGAAAGAAGGAAGAAACAGGTGGGAGATAGAGAAGGAAAAACAAAGGAGAGGAGGAAGAGGGCAACTGAGACACTAACCATAGATCCTAGATATTCTGTCTCCAAAATATGAACACTACCTTTGATACCAAGAACAGAAATGTTGTCAGGATTCCCACGATGTGTGAAATCAACGAGGTGCTCATCATTTACAAATACCTGAAAAAAGTGTATTATAATCGTTGTTAACAAATTAATATGGTTTATCAAAATTTAAACATTCCGGAAAATCATCCAATTGTAGACAGAGACTACGTTTTACGTACTGTAAATTTGTCTTCCATTAGGACAAACGAAGCATCAAAGTACTGAAATGGAAGGAAAGGAAACTTTTCTAAGTATCTTTTTTCTTCTTTTCCCCAGCTTCCAAAACAAGAATTACTTATGACAGACTTCTCTCGTGGGCGAGGATTAAAATGAAAGTAAATGTTCTCTCTGTCGTCCATCAAATTTATCGAAAATCTGAAAATGAACGTATTATTCAAAGTATGTATTAGTTATGTGTATATACAATTTATAATTAATCAAACTCGTGATTTTCATGGATTTTTACCCGTCTTGTCCAGAGCACATGCCACGGATTCTGATTGTCTTTCCTATTTTTGATCCGCTAGGAAGTTTTGAAGTTAGTGGCATGGTCTAAATCAAGGAAAATAGTGGTGTCATTTAAGCGTGTAAATTTGCAGAATTATGTATTGTCCTTTATAAAAACCCTCATTTTTAAAAGCATTTTTTATTTAAATAAAATCCAAAAGGATTTTTTTATTTTAATAAATACTATGATAGTACTTGTTTTATTCATTTCTATTCAATTGTTAATAACGTTACAGTTTACAATAATAAAGAAATAAAATTTACAGGTCTGTTCTGATATATGACATCATAGTATACAGCTCCTTCTCGCAGAACGAGAAACTTGCCCTTCCTGAAGTCTGTTCTGTGAGAGAAATTTACAAAGGGCTTTCCATTGACCATTGTTCTAAAGGCATCGTTTGTTACTTCGATCATTAGAGTGAAATATTTCCCATTAGGAAATGGAAAGTACGGCTGCCATTTTTCTTCCTCTCCCCAATTTCCACCAATCAGAGCGTTTCGTACGCAAATGCCCTCTGATGGCCGGGGATTCAGATGTAATAGAATATCTCCATCCTCCTTTTTATCAGAAATATTGATAGCGAATCTGTTTAAAAAATCAAAAACAAAGGTTTTTTAATTCTTTCAACTACACTTTATCTTACATATTGAAAATTGTATTCCGTGGTTTATTTTTAATGTTAATTAATTTAAAGCTATTAAAAATTAAACCGATGAACAGGCATCTACATCTGTAACAACGATATTGGGTAACTACCATATAAGTCAGAAAGTTATTCTAACTGCAAATACCTCTTGAATGTTTATACACTTTTCATAATTTACTGTAAACTAAAAAAAACTATGGTAACTTACTGTTTTGTCCCCCATGGAACTCGACCTCTCACTATGATCTGTAAGCCCAGAAAAAGGCCTCCCGGAATCCAATATACCTTGTCAGTATCCTATACATGTATTTTGAATTATTATGTAATTTAAAAAATGTTTAACCTCGGACTAAAATAAAAGTTTCAATCATCTGCTTTAAAACGGACTACGACAGATAGCTAAATATCAATGAAATCATGGCAACTCGAACATATTTGACTTTTTGTTAATTTTTTCTTTACATTTTTGAGGAGTCTTCTGCTTAATAGATGGGTGTTGTCTAAGAAAATGCGTCGAAAAATCAACGTTACGGGAAATGATAGGTATGGTTCGTCTTCAATGACCTTCATCAACACGACATTTTTCCAAAAAGGTAATAAAAACCTTGTAAGTTATAATGTACTTATTGTTTCCCAATGTAGTTTCATTGCCGAGAATGAATGTCATTACCTTCCGTTCTCCAACCTCTCGAATTCTCATTGCCTCTTCCCGTTTTCCGGATACACACCTTTAAACTGGATAGATAAATAAGATTTTTTGCCAATTGATACGATATATAACTACCCAAATACCCATTGTGGCCAACCATACACATACATCTATCTTTTTCGGGTGGATTTATTTTTCGAATTATATTTGAATTG
Source organism: Magallana gigas (assembly GCF_963853765.1). NCBI lineage: Eukaryota > Metazoa > Mollusca > Bivalvia > Ostreida > Ostreidae > Magallana > Magallana gigas. The sequence continues at coordinate 14,847,065 of NC_088858.1, read as the reverse complement.
GCTTTTCAAATACACCGTATGCATCCGATTAATATCTTAGTTTGTCTCTATTGTAAGGTACAATGTAAGAATAGTATTATAGGTAATTGCTCGATTAGAGCTCTTTGAAAAAAAAACTTATGGGTACCTTCAGATCAGACATAAAATACAATTGTATATGGATAATGAAGTTATATTCCTTGTCGTTTTGTGTAACGTAATGATAATGTTTCTTAATTTTTTCTTCGTTTTGTTTTACAATTTACCATGTGATGATATAATTATGTATTAATTTCTATTTACCGAAAGGAAAATGAGGAACAATTACATTCTGATAAATGATAACCATTGATCCTCTCAAACATCGCCTTAGCTTATTTGCATGCGCTCAAGATCAAAGACAATTCATAGACTCAAATAAGTCAAAACCAAAAAATAGTAGACTAATAAAAAATATTAAACCACTAAAATTATTGTATCCGTAAACTGATCACAAACTTGATACTTACAATCTGGTACAATGTAGCTGACGGATTGTTAATACTATGCATAGAGAGCTTCCCCTTATACCACGTTTACGTAGTCACGTGACAGTATTGTTAATGGTTTATGTTTTCCTGTTTATTTACTAACGTTTAAGTGTGTTACAATTTCAAATCACATAAATTTCAAAAACAGGATAGGACATCCTAAAAAAGGTGCGTTTAACACACTACATGTATATTGCACGATCAACAGCACGTAATCTTAGACTACATTGTTTTAAATGAAATAATTTTTAATTATTATCATTAGAATTGTCAAGAGATATTTCATGCATTTAATAGTGATTTATTGAATGAAACTTTCTTTGTTCATCAAATTAAATTGAAGGATTCGGTTCCATTCTATTCTTTATGGATAAAAAAGCCCTAAATTTGTTTGTTATATAGTCATCTTTAATTTCTATGTTTTACCTCTATTAGCCAAATTACAAAAAGACTCGAGGAATTCCAATTTCTATTTTTAATTCTTTACTATAAGGAATCGCCAGTTTTGTTCTGTAATGGGGGGATCGGACCTCACCCGGATCTTGATCCGCAGATGGTGGGACTTCTAACCTCATTTGTATTCCCCTTAAGTGTTTAAGTTAAGTGGTTTTTAGTCTGTATACTGTTTGTTTCTTATATGTATACTGCACCTTATAACTCATGAATTGTCGGTTGTGATAAATAATCGTTAGTTTTATAATATTCACTTTAAAAACTGCAAAAATTGGATTATACAGTTCCCATTTTTTTTTCCTTCGCTAAAATATGAAAATGCGATGTTTTAAGCAAAATTTTATCTTCATCTTAGTCTTTATTTTGATTACAATTAAGATAATTATGAAAATAAAATCACAGTTGAATAAAGTGCATATTTATTAATAAATGAGATAGAAAAAAATTACTCTACATCTAGAAATCATAGGTTTGGTAATTTTTGTTACTTGAATGATGAATAATATAATTATGTTTATTTAGTTCTGAAATGTTCGTTCAATTCTGATTACATGAAATGATATGATATTTAAAGTACAAATAGTATATACCAAGTATATTCAAATTGGTGGAATAACAACTAATTGGGTAATTTGGGGGGGGGGTATTTTTACAAAAACACTTTTGCAGAAACATTTCTTGAATTTTAAGTGTATGTAAAAATTAGTGATGGATGTTCTAATACAATACTTTCGAAGTAACATTCTTGATATATTGTCTGTAGTTTCTATTCTTTACTGTATATTATAATACTACACTTTGATCTTATAAACTTTTTGTAAAGAATTTATGCTTCAAAACTCAACCAGTCAGATAACGGTGACACTTTCTTAAAATCAACAGTTGGAATATTTAGAACACCTCTCAATAACATTTTCTAGACCACTGATATTTATAGATTTTGTACTATATAGTAAAATAAATTCAAATTACGTATTCTTTGGGCTTAAGCGGGGTTTGCTTATTATTCAATGAAAAATGACAATAACGATCTGTCAACCATCTCAAAAATCGAAAAAACGAAATACAAATTCAAAGCAGAGCAACAAAGACCTCTAAAAGATAGAGGTTAGATCAGGTGTCTAGGAGGAGTGAGCATTCTCTGCCGAACGGTCACATCCGCAGTGCTCTTTGTCGTAATCGGGGAAAAAAGTCCTAAGACAATTAGGTGATAAATTATGGTCTAACAATTAGTATGAAAAACGTCAGTCAGCATGCGACCCAGTGGAAGATTGCATTTGCTGACAAGGTTGTTGTATCGACAATAAACATGGTGAAGGTATATTGCTACATAAGTAAGGAAACTTGATTATAGAAAAATTGAAGTCATCGCGTTTATCATAAAGTGTTGTTGTTAGGTTACCATCAATGTCCATTTCCAGTTAAATATCCAAATACGAAACAGATGACGCAACAGACTCTGTGGTATCTTTTATTTCAAGTTCACTGGGATATATCGAGTCGACGTAAGTATGGAAATAACAATTGTTAATTGAAAATACGTCGTCGATATACCTTAATGTTGGGTTGAAGGCTACAGCGAGTGTTTTTTTTTCAGGTACAAGTTTTTGAATAAATTCTGCTTCATAAGAATACCAAAATAAGTCTGCTAACAATGGGGCACAATTGATACCCATGGGAATTCCAACACACTGTTGGAAGACTTGATTTCCATAAAATAATGTCTTTTTTAAAAAAAGAGTTCGTTTCAAAATACCTTTGTTATATAAGTAAACATAATGCATTTATTTTAAGAAAATAGTTCTGTTATTCAAACTTTTAAATGGACAATATGTAATAAATTTACCATTATAACAGTTACTTGGTCTTAAAGGTCGAATCATGTGGAGTTGCCAGGGGTGGATCGTTTAATCTGATGATTCGCGCCTTGGCAACTACACATGATCCGACCTTTTAGATCAAATTACTGTTATAATAATTTACATTTATCAAATCATTGCGAAACTTTACATTGAAGAGCCAGTGCCTAAAAAAATATTTAGAATAATTAACGTAAGTATTTCTCAAGTCTAAAAGTCGGCTGATTCAACATCATTTGTCGAGTTGTCAAGTTATAAACTAATGCAGAACTCAGAGATTTGTCAATGTTTACATACATTTTAGGTTAATTGTTAAAGTTCTTCTATATATGATCGAGAGAACATTTATTTCAAAAGGCATATTGCCTGTTGTTTTAATAGATGTCAATGTATTTATATATACCAGGATGAAATACTTTTGAAAATTAAAAGTTTCACTTTTTCTTCGGTTTCCTTTTTCTATTTACAGGTTGAGTTTCCCTGAATGAAAACAAAAGATGATCTGTTTTTTTCTATTGATAGGTCTTTCTTAAAGAGAAATTCCATTATATCCATGTCACTTTGAATCTATTTAAAAAAAAAAAGGCTACAAAATATTTATACATGTACATATGTTAAACATCCAGTAGAAATGCACCATCAGCCATCAACAAATGAAATGCAATATTTGATACTCTGTGGGAACAAGATGTTTATAAAATCAGTTCAATAACTACGAACGACACAACAGAAAAGTGATTATGTAGAGTTCTTAAAAGAGTTCTGCTATCAGCTGAGAAAAATAGTATTTAAAATTCCTGTAATTTTTGCAATGATATATTTGAAACTGTACAGCATGATTTTGCAACGTACAAGAATATAATACTTATATGGAATGCACATAGTATACGTGCATGTAGTATACTGATATCTGAGGAATGCTATTAAAGTGTTTGGTATGTCTTATTTGTTGTATACCCCATTAACGAATATAACAGGATTCTAAACTTTGTTATTTTATATACAAATGAATTTTTATGTTTGAAACAAAATAAGACGCCAATATTTTAGGGATTCTACTCTATTGTAATAAAACTATATACTTAAAAATTATATTTTTGTTCAGAAATTAGAAATTGAAGAATACGATAAAGCATGGTTTCGATGGAATGGATTTGTTAACTCTCTAACAGTTTTAGATGTGGCTTAAAGTGCAACAATGATACAATTTATGTTTCTCTCTTTTGAATTTTATTTTTACTGCTTATTGTAATGTAATCATTTTTACAAATATCACAAGCAACTACTCTAACAATTTATCAATATTACAATATGGAATGTGTGTGGAAGTAGTATTTAAGAAACGAGACAGTAAGAATGTCCTGTGATTGATAAAATGTACAGCTAAAATGATCTGCTTAGGAGGTGAAGCTTGATTCCCTGTGCATCAACATCCAACATAACCATCGTTATTACAACTAAAGTCCACATTGTGATTTGTTGAAAAAAAAACAGACAATTATCTGCTTTATATATTCTCTTATATTGGCGACATCGTTAAAATATGGTTTAGATGAAATTAAATATCTTGGATAACATGAGAAAAAGTTATTGACGGTTTACTCTCTCTCTCTCTCTCTCTCTCTCTCTCTCTCTCTCTCTCTCTCTCTCTCTCTCTCTCAAAATCCTTGTGTGTAAAATTAAAAAAAACGAAACTTTTGTCAAGAGATTCGGAAATTTTACATTAAAAACTTAAACCTTAATTTTAAAAGAAATAAAGCATCGTGAAGAACCAACATAGTACTTTTGGTTGTTATACATGTATGCGTAATATCATTGCTGCTGACGGATGGGAACCGATGTCCCTCTTGACTTTCGTCCTATTGTTGAGATTTGTTATCATATCATTTATTTTTTTCCTGGGTTGTATTATTCTCATATAGTTTTTGAAACCTCTATAAACCTTCTGACTAAATAAAATTACAATTTATCAAATTGATTTTTGAAACATTTTTCTGAAAAAAACATTTGTAAACGATATGAAGATATTAGATATAGTGCTTCTCATAACATGGAATCCTACTCCACCACCAAATGTTTACAAAATTATATCTTTTATTTGCTTTTATATTAAAGTGACCGATTTTTAAAACAGTTGAAAAAAATAATTTGTAAACGATATGAACTTATCAGATATGGTGTTTTGACGTAATAATTTTTGCCTGGCATGGTTGAATCCCAATATCATCCATAGTTATCACCTCATAATATTCAAATAATGATTTCTAAATAATAATCCCGTTTATATCTTGTCATTATAAATTCTAATTATCATCTATCTACCCTATACATCTTACTCTGCAAACTCATAAACGTTATCTATTAAATTTCCCCAGAGACAAACCTCTCATATATTAATTTCAATTTACATCTAAGATTCTTACAGAACTTCCATACAATGTTCAATTTAATCATGATTCTAATCATTAAATATTCATGAAATCATTCCCAGTTCCACGCTTAATCTTACTTCTCTCATAACAATAATAATAGGAATTTTGACCGATGAACTTTTCAACTGCATGTATTATACATAAAGACAGATCCCCCCCCCAAAAAAAAAATATTTAAGGTTATAGTTAACTTTCAGCTACAGATCCTTCCAAAACAAAAATGAATTTATTTTTTTTCTTAAAACGTGCTCAGATCTCATTTATTTATTTTTTTTGCTTACTACCTTAATAAAATAGACACAAATATTATTAATAGCTTGGTTCAGTTCATTTAGTTTACTTTCTATCCATTTGGAAAGAACGAAACAAAACAAATGAGACCAGACGGTGCATTTCTATGTATTTGGGAAAGGAAATAAAATTTAAGAATGTCGGGTTAATTGTGCTCTCGTATAGCATTCACAACTTAACAGATCGTGCACTGCAAACATCGCTTTCCTTCTATTACAGTTTTGCCTAACCATTTAGAAACGGATTTTCCGGATCGTTTTTGTTTCTAGCTGATGAATATTATTTGTTTGCGTACAAAGGTATCTATAAACTTCTAAATTTCAAGCAAAAAGGTATGTTAACAATTGACCAAATATTTAAGCTTCGGCACTGAATATGGTGGCTAGGGCGTTAGCCAACCTTTTGAATAGTATTCACATTATAACTCTATAATATGATGTATCATATTATACGTCCGTTAATTATGTCAATGGTCAGGCGGTTTTTTGCAAGATTATTGTGAATAAACTATTATTTTAATATTATTTTTGATAAGTCGATGTGGATTTTGAAATTACGTTTATTAGAATACTTAAGGTAATTTGAATAGTGAACTGATCACAGAATGCTCTTGCCTATTCGAAAAGTGAAAGCAATTCTAATATTCTGAATGCCAACTGGGACAAACTATATAATTGTATTGCCTTAACTTTGAAGGGAATGAGTATATATACTGATGGAAACTTCGTATTGGATGGAAATGCGAATCACCCAGATCATTTGTTGAGGTAGTGTTTGTACACTTGACTGGTTTTTGATGAACATCCGAATGATCATTCCTTTAATGGACCGCGAAGCTGAATACAGAATGTGGAAATCGTTATTAACTATTCTACTTATGTACCTGATAAAAAATACAGATACTTCAAGTAAGTCAAAATTAAAAAATCAAAATGCATGTATATTTCTATCTCGATCTATTCTAAATGCGTTTTTGATTAGGTTAACAGTACATTTATTTACAGCAATTAATACAGTCGAGCCCTGTCGAAAGGGCAGAGAAGTTGCGATTGCTTGGGGTTTGCATTTCAAACGTAATGAAATTGCCTTGATAATAATATTTAATAAATTGGAAGTATTCCACAAAGATAGATCAAAACATCAAAAGAAAGTAAAATTTAATTTAAATTTAAATTTAATTTAAATTTAAAATTAATTTAAATTTAAATTTAATTTAAATTTTAATTTAAAAATTAAAAAATACTTTGATTAGCATATACATATGTACTTTAAAAAAAATCATAGATTTTTTTTTTAAAGTTTAGAATGAAAATTGTTGTATTAGTCGGCTTTCTTAATGATATATCATAATAATAAAACATCAAAATCAAATACTGATTTACTGAAACTTAAAGGTATTAAGCACTACATAATTTCATAAATGATTGTTAAGGTTACAGCAGATGTTGTTCAAAGTTAGAGTAACTATAGCTGCAAGGCTGTAGCTCTACAGGAAAAGTTTCTACCGCACAAAACGCTTACAGTTTACAATGCACAGAAACTTACCGGATTGAAATAAGGAAACATGTCAAAGAAGAAATCTTTGAAGTTTTCACTTCATTAATTTATCTTTAAAAAAAAAAACAACAAAAAGTGACGAAACTTATGCGGAAAATTAAAAACTTCTACAGTAAACGGTAGATATTATTTCGCGGGGTTTTTTATTCCATAAGTCTTATTACATTATAGATAAAACATTATTTCTGCTTACAGAATGTAGAAACTCCCCAAAAGGTGAAGCATATATCGGGAAAATCTCACACACAGTCAATGGGCATCAGTGTGTGAGATGGGATAGCGTACATATTTCAAACCTAGAAAATTTCAATAGCGATTTTACAGAAAAACGTAGTGAACATGAAAATTATTGCAGAAATCCCGACCAACGCCAAGCACCATGGTGCTTTACGGAAACAACTGGCGGGTTTTGGGAATATTGTAACATTCCATTTTGTAAACATCGTGAGTACAATTTGTTTTTATTTAAGAATATCAAAACTTGAAATTTTATTATAGATTAATGATGTTATTTATTACGTGCATGTTACTCTGAATATTAAAAAAATACTTGACGATTTCATTTCTTCTCCTAGCGAAGAAATCTGCTAACTCTTGTCATACGCAGAAATTCATAAAATTTTCACAAAGTGAAATATGCAATAATTTCCAAAAACAGTATCAGTATTATTCTATTTGTCCATCTGGTAGCAAGGTCCGGTGCAAATTATATCTTTTCCCTTTACGTTTAGTTTTATAAAACCCTGATGTAATCAATCATGTTGCACCTTCATTTGTTTAAAATATTTTTTTTGTTTCTCTTCTATAATAGAATACTAATGCCATAAAATGTATATCTTTTGATACAAAAATATTCAAAATAATAAAAATGTTTCCCAATTCTCATTTCTTCCGATTTAATAGCGAGAGCATACTGATTTAAGTAAATTTTTAAGCCAACGTTACAACTGGTTGGTCGGAGAACGTGCGTGTGGGTTTTGCCAGTCCTGTCTCTCGTGGCTGATTGAAAGAGTATTAAAGTAATTGCAATTGGAACGAAAGACAAACGAACTTTGACGTGCTAGTCATAGGTATCGCGTGTACGGTTTGATTTGGAGACAGGTTGTCATTCGCAACGTGAGATGCCCTTTGGAACCGTACTTGCGTCTTTCGGTTGTCTTGCAGCAGACATACAGTGTACTTTCGCCTTGCGAATGGTATTGCTACATTCGCGTTATGCGTTATTTGCAAGTCAGTCTTACCAGTTTCACGGACAATTATAAGCTTTCCCGGTGATTAGAGAATTTGTTTTCTATCTCAAGACATGTATTGTACGTGTACTGATGTAAATCTGCTGTAAGAACTGTACGAAAAAGAAGACGGTATTTAGCAATTGCTGCTTTAGTGATAAACGACACACATGAAGAATGTTTTCAAAAGATACGATGAGTTGTGTAAAAGCTTTCAGCTGAAAAATATCGTTCTGTCCATAAAGAAATATCATAATTCGTCTTCTCAATCTTCAGGATCCATAAAAAAGTATATGATTCTATTACCTAATTTTGTTTAAAAGAAACTATTATCTTGTTAAGTTGATGTTTACGAGAAGGATTCTAATAAGCATTTCCTTAAAAAGCCATTTGGGAGTTGATTTAAATCAACTCTCGTATGCATTTACTCTGGCAAACCGAAAGTAAAACAGTGTTTGGACCTAAGCATAAATAATCACCGCTGACAAGATTTAGTTTTTGAAAATAATCGATAAATTCGATGTAATGTATCTTGAAGCATTGGTTTTTAAGAAACTAATTTATGAATACCTTGAAAATAGTCAGATGTTAAATAGTACGAACAATTTAGATAGTTTTAAGCAGTCGTATGTATTCATACGCCAGAGTTCAATAAAAGCTCGTTCAACCATCGGCTGTCTCCGTAAATCTCCGACAAGCAAAGAGTTATTCTATATTAGAGGTCGTGTCATCAAACTATCACGTGACCTGGTGTATATATTCTCTTGCTTGTTGGAGATTAACAAAGACAGTAGAGCATCTGGTTGAACAAGACTAGAGTTCATTATTGTTCGGATCCATACAATTTTTTGAATATTTCGATTGCTTATACATAGTTTGATGGAATCAATTATGTCTTTAATCATTACATAAAACGATTCATACGGTATTTTTCTCAAAAATTTTTGTAGGAAAAGTCCGAGAATTCATATTATAGAAATTTTCGTAATTCAAAGACAGATTATAAACTACTTGCCAAAGCAAAGTAACATATCGGTGATTTTAAAATGAAAAATAATCGATAAAATCAACTCCCGTCAGTTCTTCAGTACTTTGAGTTTTGTTTTGGTGGCATTTTGTTGAATAGATAGGCTGTCGATTTTCTTTATCTTGTTACAATCATTTGATATAAATATATCTTGTTATAGCCTCAGTCACAACTAGCTGTGCGTGTTTGGTGATTGATGGTTCTTGTGCTACGGGCTTTTGTCGGTCGTGGCTTCCATGGCTGGTCGTAGCGTTAAATATCATGTTGAAGTATTGAGAGTGCAACGTAACCCAAAAGGACGTTTGACGTGCACGTGGTCGTAGGTGACACGTACAATTTCGTTTGAAGACGGGTTGCTATTCGCAGTGTACGATGGTCGTAGGAATAGTACTTGTGTGTTACGATTATTGTGCAACACACGCGACATAGGTCATTCTCATGTACTAGTCAATCGTACCGACGCTTTTTTTATTTGCCTCACCAAAGTTGTACGCTTACGGACAATTTATAGTTTTTACATTAAATAAAGATATTATTTTCTTACTTTTAGATAAGTACTGAAATAAATCTGCCTTAAGCAAGTTAATATTAAAAGTCAAAGAACTCGAAGAAAAAGAAGATATAAATTTGTAAATTGCTGCTTTTGTAAATATACCAGCTAACCTGGACCAAACAAATGAAGAATGTTTTCAAAATATAGTATTTCTTTCTTATCTGATCAAATAGGGGGTAGAACAAAAATTTCAGTGGATTAAATCAAATGTTTTCTGTCCAATATTTTATTTTTGAATGCTGTTAATTTTTTGTTAAATATTTGTCGAACGTTACAAATCTTTAAAAAAATAGCTTTGAGGAAACTTCCAATTGTAAGTAAACACTCAATTCCTTTTTGTATATTTTAATCAAAGAAAAATAATCAATCTTTTAGTTATCGACCTTTCAAAATGTAAAATGACAGCAACGGGATTGGGATACAATGGAGACATTTCAACAACAGCTTCCGGAAAAACATGTCAACGCTGGGACAGTCAGTACCCTCATTCGCATACATTTACGTATATGCAGAATCAAGAAAACTACTGTAGAAATCCATCTGCCGACTCGGACCTGTGGTGTTACACATTAGACCCAGCCTTCAGATTGGAAAATTGTAATGTTCCAATTTGCGGTAAGTGTTTTATATCTTATTCGTCTGGAAACAATTACACGGACGAAACGATACTCATAATGTTATTTAAAAGATACTTTGATTTTTATTTACTTTTGAAAAATCATGTTTTAACTTTAGAATATTACATTATTTATGTTTATCTGGATAGACCACGGACGTTAGAGCACAGCTAAACCATGATGTATAAAAAATAAACAAAGTGCATCAATGGAAAACACTCACTGCAATGATACGATTCATTTCTTAAACAGAGATTTTTTTTATTGTACTAGTCAAAATTTCGAACGCCCCAAACAAGTGTTTGTAATACACTATTCCTAATTTTAACTGTTTTGACCAAGGCATACCTAAGTATAAAGAATAAGACAGATTTTTTTTTCAAATCAGGGCTCAATAAAAAAAAAGATCAAGAAAATAAAGGTATCCTACGATATAAAATTCACAACATAATTATCTCTTGCGCTCCCCATTCGCACAAACAACAGCTCCTAATAGGGATCCCTTCTGGAAGGTTATTTCATTAGTTTATATGGTAAGATTCTGGTAAATTTTCTGATGCTGAGAAACTGTCTCACTCGGGGATTTATATTGTCCCATACATACAGACCATTAATGTGTTTCAAAAGTAAGCCGTGCTTTCGCATGCTGTTGGGTGTCTATCAAAAAGATGAGATACCCATAATGTAGTGGTCTTGTTGACGTCAATGCATGAACGTTTTTGCCTTTATGGTAGGTCTTCAACACTTTCGGTTGCATAATCATTCAATTTCCGGACAAGCCTTTGAATAATTCTGTGGTGTCTGTAAAAAAAAAAACTCTAGCGATGTACATGTATGATAAATATTATGAAATTAAAATAGTTTTAATGTTAAGGACATTGTTTATAAAGGTTTTTGGACCACGCCGACTGATCTTGAAGGTTCCTTGACAGACATGCGCCGCGTTTTACTCAATCGTGTTAAAGCCTATTATAAGTAGTTATAAGCAGGAAACAAATATAGTCGAGTTGTTCGAGTTGTTTTGAAAAACACATCCAAAAAACATTTTGAACATGCGCTACACTTTTTTTCAACAAAAACTGTCATAGTCGAGTTATTACATGTTTTCAGCATGACAGTTGAGTATTGACTATTAAAAGTGGGGCGTTGGACATACTGTAAACCATTTTCATTCGCGTGCGAGAAATTTTCGCGAGGTTCGCTAGGGCCTCGTCGTCGCGAATATTTCTCGCCGCGATGTCGTGTGGTTGTTATAACAAAACGGGTCTGGATATGGCTTGATCGCGAAAATGAGTCGTCGCGAACCTCATTTGCATTAGTAAATCGCGAAATGATATATCAGAATAAGTAATGTTTCGAATCAAATGTAACGGTAAACATAAATTTAATTCAAAAAATAATTGTTTTGGTCACTGCAAACACTTTTTAAACCGAAGTAAGCATATCTATAGCTGCAGATCTGTAGTTCTATCGGAACTAGGATGACTTGCAATATAGCTACAATTTCTTCCACACAAAAACGTGCATTTACCGGCACACGAAAACTTCTTGAAGACTACAATGTCAAATGTTACCATTTTTGGTGTAAAGCATCTGTATGTTATGATATTCACAAAGCTCTCTACATAGATTAAGAAATTTATTACACCTGTGACAGGAGTTCAGGCCCGAGGATGGGGCCAATGTATTGGGATAGTGAAAATGTATCAAATCTTTAAAAATCCTCTTCTTTACTCTCAAACATATTTGAGAAAAACTAAATGCGTGGTTGTAATGTCCAGGACGTTTCCTTTTAATATTGTGATATTAATAACCTTTGGGTCAGGAGTTCAGGCCCTAGGGCGGGGCCAATGTAGCCATGAAGAAAAAAAAGTATTAAATCTTTAAAAATCTGCTTTACTTTCATTCATAATTGTGAAATTTACTGTTCAAACCATGAGACAGAACTTAGGGTTTTTAACGGGGGCGGGGGGGGGGGGGGGGGGGGGGGGGGAGTGATATATATGGCCATATATATTGTCACTTGGGAATAATGAATTAAATATGTTCTATTTCAGGAAATATAATTTATTATTACCTAATCAAAGAGATTTTGTTGTTTTATTACAAATTAAATATTTGCGTCTATTTTGAACTGCCGGTCAATAGACTGCGATCTATTAGACCGGCGGTCAATAGATTGCGATCTATTGGACCGACAACGTATTTCAGAACGCGGGTATGTTAATGTTAGTTTCGATAGTTCTCAGGGAATGTTCCTTTACATAGACGCTGTTTTTAGTACTTGGTGAAACCAAATTCAATGTTATGAAAATGGAGTATCAAGTAATCAACAGTTTTAAAGCTTTATATAAGGTAAAAGACTATTTAAAATCTAATGGGTTGAAGACTCCCCCTTCTTTGTGTAAACTAATATTAAATTGAGATATTGTAATGCATGCAACAGTTTTTGTGATTGTAAAAGATGGAACAAAAATTTGAGTATATTGCATAATGTCATAAAAACCATCTGCAATATGCAAATGATAAACACCGAAAACTGAAAAATGGAATTAGGTAATAAAACAATTATTTAATGCTTGAACAGTCAATAGACCATGATTTTCTCCCTTGGTGCAGAGAACAGCCCAGTATGATCTATTGCCCTCGGCCGTTGGCCTCGGGCAATTGATCATACTGAGCTGTTCCCTGCACCTCGGGAAAAATATTCTGGTCTATTGACTGCTCAAGCATTAAATAATTGTATAATATTATATGCGTTGTGCCCTCGTCTTGTAGTAAGCTTTTTGTTGGCATCATAAATGAACTGAATACTATAAAAGTATGACCATTTAACGCCTGCGGGTTTCTAATTACCAATAGTGTACAGTTTTTGCCCCCTGGAGACTGAACCCGAACATTTCCCTCTCATTTGATGACTAAATGTTTTCGAAGCATCTAAAAATAAAATCGGATTAACAGTTTAAAGGAGTATCAGATTAGGGTTAGACATCAAAATAAAGCTTAAAATGCAAACTTGAGACTGTCTGAGCTGCTGCAGTACCCTGTTATCAAGACCTTTGATGATCAAATAGTAACAAAACTTATGAGGGAATTTTAAAAATTCTATACTAATAAGAGTTTCTTTTTAAATCGATAGTTTATTACATTAGCTGCTAATTCAGACTTATAATATTATGGATAAAACATTCTTTTTTTAGAATGTAGAGACACTCCAGAAGGATACTTCTATATCGGGAAAACCTCACACACAGTCAATGGGCGTCAGTGTGTGAGATGGGATAGCGTAGACATTTCAAATCTAGAATACTTCAACATTGGTTTTACAGAAAAACTGAGTGAACATGAAAATTATTGCAGAAATCCCGACCAACGCCAAGCACCATGGTGCTTTACGGAAACATCTGGTGGATTTTGGGATTATTGTAGCATTCCATTTTGTATACCTAGTGAGTTAATTAAGTTCTGTTTTAAAAATTGGTTTTTGTGAAATGAAATTTCTTTGAAAAATATTATTAAATTGGTATACCCCTGTAAAACAGTTACTATATAACTCTATACGAAAAGAAGTCCAGCATTTTGACTATTGGACTAGAACTGTTGGATTTGAACTGTTAAAATCGACTGCTAAAAAAGACTGTTGACCGATGACGTCACATTCCGCGAAAACGTGTTATTGATTAGAAGGGGTATAACGAAACTTCGGCAACAGTTTACTAGCCGGTCCGACAGATCAACTGTTGCCCTCGACCCCAGTCAACAACTGTATATTATTACGTAATCAGCATGTTAGTGTGCATACTAGATGAAGAAATTTCCCCATTCTTGTTATATTCAGAAATTCATGAAACTTCCATTCAGTGTGATATGCAATAGATAAGAAAGTTCATTTTTGACCATCTTATTTTGGTAACAAAGTTAGGTCAAGGTCACATCTTTTACCTCTACGTTAAGGATAAGAAAAGCAAATGCAACCAGGTACGTGGCACATTCTTCTATTTTAGCTGACCTGAGACAAAGGCTCAAGTGATAAAATTTTTTTCGTTGTCTGTTGTTGTTGTCGTCGTTGTAAATTTTCTATATTTATATTTTCTACTAATTTTGACCAAATTTGGCACGAAACATTCTTGGGAGAAGGGCTTTGGATTTTTTATATTATTTATTATTTTTCATAACTTTCACAAACTTAAGTTACATACGACATTGTTGAAGTATTTCTACCCACAGTTCATTCATATGGCAATGTAATAATTCTTTTGGCATCTCTACAACTTTCTTAACATATGATGTACATGAAAATATAGTTATATGATGACTAATCATGTTGTGGAAGTTTTTTTTGTATGTGAGAGTGAGAAAGAACAGAAACATGAGTAAAATAATATGCATTTACACAAAAACAAAAGAGAAAAAAAAGTCAAACAGAAACAAGACAAAAAAAATCATGCACACTAAATTATAATTGTTAACATTAAAATTAGGGCTTTTTTCCATAGAAAGGAACATAAGGGATATAATATTTAACATGTACTTGTAAAGTTTTAGTTATGAGAGAGAAGAAGGGGGAGATGGGGCATTCGTTGCTATGCGGTATAATTGTTAATTTTTAATGAATCATCTAATAAATATAAAGAGGAATAATAATACGAGAAAAGTGTGTTAATACAGTTAGATGTTTCGCTCCGAGGCAGGTGCGAAACATCTCAGGGCGAAACAGAATAGGTGCGAACCATCCCGGATTCCAATAATCGATGACGCATGCAATATAAAAACGCCACCTGGCGTTTATTTGTGCGTCACCTTGTTTCATGTTGATCAGATGTATGTTCGTTTTACATTTATCTCTGTTGGTTTTACTTTTTGTGTTTGATTTTATTTAGATATCTTTGGTTGATTTTATGTACATTTATTTTGCACAGAAGACTGTTGGTTTTGCACCTATGGCCATTGATAATATTATTTTAGATTGCTGAATTTAGTTTATCGTTGATTTTGTAAAAATGTATTTTTGTTCTTTCCGCTGCCCATAAAACATGTTTGTTTCATTTTCTACATAATTTCTTTACAACCATCAAGTAAGAGAGAGAGAGAGAGAGAGAGAGAGAGAGAGAGAGAGAGAGAGAGAGAGAGAGAGAGAGAGAGAGAATGTTTTATCACTTTAAGTATTTGGCCATCAATAAGTATATGTGAATGACATTCTTTTTATACTTTAAGTGTTTAGTTTACAATTGAGTTCACCAGAAAAATCACAACTTGCACTTTATAGTGTATAATAAATATATTTTAATAGTAAAAATAATTATGTTTTAGATATCGACCTTTCAAAATGTAAAATGACTATAAATGGATTAGACTACAATGGAGACATTTCAACAACAGCTTCCGGAAAAACATGTCAACGCTGGGACAAATACCCGCAGTCGCATGTATTCTATCCACAGCAAGAACAAGCTAGTTTACAAAAAAATTACTGTCGAAATCCAAATGCCAATCACGATCTCTGGTGTTACACATCAGACATAAACATTGCATGGGAATATTGTTATGTACCAGTTTGCGGTAAAGAGTTTCTAGTTATTGTTTTATCACATTCATTTTTCAAATAATTGATTGCAAAAGCGCAATAACTATATATTCAGAATGTTATTTAAAGAATTTGTGACGACTTTTTTAAAAAAAATCAAATTTGATTTAAGGACGCAGTCCTTGTTCATTACCCATTAAAAATCCAAATCAAGTATCGGTTTGCTAAAACGTTACGATAAATATTTGTTTACATTTTAAAGATAAATTTTTAAGTAACAGCAGACAATAAACATTGTAAGAATAGTTACTGCTGCAGATTTGTAGCTCTACCAGGAAATTAATATGCTGAGGACTTACAGCTTCTTCCATACAAAACACATGTAACGTTAGCTGGAGGTCTGTAGATCCCGGTCTGAAAAAATTCGGATGGAGGACCTGGGAGCTACAGGGCCACCCATTGAACAAAATTTTCAATGGATGGCCCTGTAGCTATGGCACGCCAAATTCACAAAATTGAGCTAAACATAGTTTCACAGTCGATAGACTAGGTTTATCAGATCGTAAACAATAGTTACCGACGTTAATCTATATTTCACATAATATAGTTATATTTCACATTTCACACTGTAAACTATAGTTAACGCGATAATCTCTGTTTCACATCTGTAAACTATAGTTAACACTGAAAACAATCATTTGCGGTTGTTAGACATAGTTTATCTGATAAATAGGGTTTTATGATCAGTAAACTACGGTTTACAAATCTAAAGCACGCCAAATTCACATAAATGAGCAAAACATAGTTTCACAGTCGATAAACTAGGTTTATTGACTGTTAACTATAGTTTACGGATCCTAAACTATAGTTACCGACGTTAATCTATATTTCACTTCCGTAAACTATAGTTTACGAATGCAAATCTATGTTTTTCTGTCTGGAAATACACGTTAACAATAGATTTTGCTGATAAATTAATATAGAATCACATCTGTAAACTATAGTTTACATTCGTAAACTATAGTTTATAGTTGATAAATATAGTTTCACGATTGTGAAACTATATTTATCAGACACAATTTGCATTCGTGAACTATAGTTTAGAGTTGTTAATCATAGTTTCACAATGGTGAAATTATATTTATCAGATAAACTATGTTTAACAATCGCAAATAATTGTTTTCAGTGTTAACTATAGTTAACAGATGTGAAACATAGATTATCGCGTTAACTATAGTTTACAGGCGTGAAATATAGATTAACGTCGTTAACTATAGTTTTCTATCCGTAAACTTTAGTTAACAGTCGATAAACTAGGTTTATCAACTGTGAAACTATGTTTAGCTCATGTTTGTGAATTTGTCTGATAAATGTAGTTTCACGATTTGTGAAACTATAATTAACATCTCTTAATTATAGTTTACGATTGTAAATTATAATTAACAAATGTGAATCTATATTTATCAGCAAACTCTATTGTTTACGTTTTTTACAGATAGATAAACTATGATTATCATTCGTTAACTATACTTTACATTCGTGAAATATAGTTTCACAGATGTAAACGAATCGTTAACTATAGTTTAGGATCCGTAAACTATAGTTAACACCTGATAAACCTAGTTTATCGACTGTGAAACTATGTTTAGCTCATTTTTGTGAATTTGGCGTGCCATATGTAGCTCCCAGGTCCTCCATCCGAATTTTTTCAGACCGGGAGCTACAGCCCTGCAGCTAATGTAACGTACGATGCACAAAAATTGGTAAAAAGAGACATGCGAAAAAAATATCTTTCGACATTGATTTCGAGTGATTTGAAGAAGCATCAAAATTTGACTTTTGTGAGAAATTAATTACTTATATAGCAAACGGTAAAAATTGAATCTTAATCCTTTAGCTGCTTTTTTCTTTGATTAGATTAAACACTACACTATTTCTGCTTCCAGAATGTAGAGACACTCCAAAAGGAGAATCATATGTCGGGAACATCTCATACACAGTCAGTGAACGTCAATGTGTGAGATGGGATAGCGTAAACATTTCAAATCCTGAATACTACAACATCGGTTTTACAGAAAAACTGAGTGAACATGAAAATTATTGCAGAAATCCCGACCAACGCCAAGCGCCATGGTGCTTTACTGAAACATCTGGTGGATTTTGGGATTATTGCAACATTCCATTTTGTATACGTAGTGAGTACAATTGTTTAACTTTTGAATCAGTTTTGCGGTATCAATGAATATAAATTTTATAAAAGATGTATATGTACTATCTTATCGAGGACATTCTGGTTTTATGTTATAAAATGTTTGCTTTACAGATGACGCAGAATGCCTTAATAGTCCCAAAGGCTTAGATTATTTTGGAACCGAGAATAAAACGGCGGACAAAGAACAATGTCAACGCTGGGATTCGATGGAACCACATCAACATAATTTCTCTGTAGGATTTATGGGACTCTCCGCCTCTGAACACGAAAATTATTGTAGGAACCCTAATGACGACAGAATGCCATGGTGTTTTACTGTAAACAGTACAGTTAGATTTCAGTATTGCAACATTTTAAATTGTCCGACAAGTAAGTAAATGTATCGGATGACTTGCCTGTGTTTTATAACACTGCGAAACTCTCTCACTCTCTCTAAAATTATCACTACGATATAACATGGTATTTTTTATTGAAATAGGTGACGAATGTAGGACTTCAGAAATTGGATCAGAGTACAGGGGAAAACGAGACAGAACTCGATATGGAATCCCTTGTCAACGTTGGGACACAATTACCCCCCACAGACCTGACCCAAAAATCAGTTTTTCAGGATCCACTCTCTCTGCACAGGAAAATTTCTGTAGAAACCCTAACAGCAAATCAAATTTAGGTCCCTGGTGCTACACTGTTGATCCCAATGTGCGGTGGGAAATGTGTGATATCCCGTTCTGTTCCGGCAAGAATAATAAACTTTATTTATTTTGCTTTCAAACATTTCTGCACCTTTCAAAACATATATATATATATATATATATGTAGATAAATAAAGCCTTGGTACAGCAAAAAATACTTAAATAAATAAAACAGAATGCGACAGTCCAAATTAAATAAATTGTTTACTGTTAGCGCTTTCAGCCATGTCGGCTCTTCAGACAGTTATACAAAATTAAAAACGTTGTTTGTAACGTTGTCAATGACGTCGTGAAAAAACACGACGTCATTGACAACGTTACAAACAACGTTTTTAATTTTGTATAACTGTCTGAAGAGCCGACATGGCTGAAAGCGCTAACAGTAAACAATTTATTTAATTTGGACTGTCGCATTCTGTTTTATTTATTTAAGTATATATATATATATATATATATATACATCTTCTTTAAACGAAATCTTCATTTGACACATTACTATGTATATTTTATAGGTTATGTTTGTGACTTCTTCAAAGGCAACTGTACAGTGAACCAATTAAACGATGAAACAATGAAATGGGTTCTGAATGAAATAGAAGGTAATATGTTAAATCCATATTTATGATATTTGCAGTGAAAGTTTATTTTTAATTAGACTTCCATGAATTATAATGGTAAAAGTTTGTTAGGGAAAAATCGTTAACTAAATTACTTTTGTGTTCATTGAAGACAAAACACTAGCTTTAACACTCTCAGCTAATTTGACGATTCCACAACCAGTATTACCGACACTGAGATTACCAAACATGCGATTCACAAACACTGGAGGTTGTTTAGAAATGGAATACCGAGCAACTGGGGATGACATACGTTTAGATTTAAGTACTGCCAAACAAAACTTGACGAGTCTGCAGAACAGCACCAAGTGGATGCCCATAAAAGTTAACCTAGACTACTCATCCGATGACTATCAGGTTTTAGTATTTTAAGCTATTGATTTCAAAATACAAATCAGAGATTACTTTTTACAGAAAATTTTATATCTTGATGTTTGAATAAAATGGCATTGTGTTAGATGAGCCCTGAAAACTAAATATCATTAAACAAGAGAAAAGCTGTCAATGTGACAGCAAAACGGGTTTGTTTTCTTTTATGTGAACAATATTTATAAACCATATTTTGTCAACCCTGAATTAAACAGAAATGTGATACTCTATATGCTATATTTTGCCAAAAAATGACCAAGTTCAACAGCTGACATTTTTAAAATAAATCATCACTTATCAAATGTCTAGCAATATGCACACCTCTGATATATTTCCCAGTTGATCAGCTAAAGAACAACTTCCTATTTTGAAAACTGTATGCCGAGTTATCCTTACAATAAGGATACTTTTTGGCAGCCACCCGCCCGCCCACCAGTTTCACCATTTCAGTAACTGGATTTTTCCTTTGGAAAACCGGTTAAAAATTAAAGAGTCATGGTCACGATTTTGGTCAAAATTTATTATTTTTACAATGCTTCAGTAACGCATTACTTATAGTCAACTAATTATAAAAATGAGAGCCGGTCGTCGAGTAATAAGCGAGTACAAAGCTTACAATTATTTGTTATGAAAACAAAACTCGTGCCATGTTTTTGTTTACATTTTGAATGTTAAGAAGAAATTTCTAGGTTTTGGCCTAAAATGAATGTAATAAACGCTAGAAACTGTTCATTTGTGAATAAAACGAACAAGAAGATAGAAAATTGAGATTAAAAAAAGGCTCGAGCCTTGTTTACATACCAACAATTGTGTGCTCTGTATTTTGCTTTTTACTCTACAACTTTTTTTAGATTTTGGTTGATTATTAGAAATGCATTATTAAATTTTTGTATTAATAAAAATAAAAATAAAATTAACTTGACCAAAACCGGAATCATATCCATCTGGTCCTGTCTTTAAAGACTCTCTTAAAAATCAATTAATTACTATCAAAAGAATGTCTTATTCGCCTTTACAATGCCTGTAGTTCTTGAAATACATTTTTACTTGTTCTTACAAGAATGTTAAATACCTCAAGTGTCTTTTGCACGAAATGGTTGATCCGATTCTGACGACAGAAAACTAGGAGCAGTAATTGTCGTTACAGCTTGCAGTGCTTTTTGGCGCCACACTCTAGCAAACTACGCTCGCTATTATTAAAACTATACTCTGTCCAAAGATATTTAGGCAGCACATTTTCTTAGATTATTCAATAGTTATAAATACCTCAGGGTTCAAACACTGGGTTTTTTTCAATCGTATTAATAAATTCCAAGATTTCTCCTTTGTATACCACCTCTGGCTTGTCAGATTTTATTACACGGCTAAAATATGAGTTTCATGGAGATTTTGCATTGCAAAAAAAAAAATAAAAGTCCCCGGATGATAATGTTAAAAATTGTACGAGGTATTCCGAGTTATTTCCGATTGGATAGAAGACGTCAACATTTCCCATTATAAATTCCCGTATGAAATCTATTTTCTTTCCTGTGAATTTTTCAAAGTGGAAAATGATAATGTGTCAAAGAAGATGTTTTTGTTATTTTTCCTTTCATCGATTTTATTTGCACTTTTTTCAAAGGTATGTAAATTTTCATTAAAAATCGTTCAGATGTGCTGCAAATATAATTATCTTGGGGTACAATATAGACAACATTAAGAGAGGGACCATCTCAACCGGCGCTGCGTTTCAATTAAATAAAAATATTAGAATGAAAAGCATATTAGAGCCCCCTGGTTTGATCGTAACCTTTTGACATTAAAATGATTCAAAGTCACTGCAACTTCTTACCTACAGGCTGTCTTTTGTTAAACTCTGAACAATATTGCGTTTAGGAAAGAGAAGCTTTTTCTAGAACTGACTAGCAGCTAGAAACGTGATCAAATGTCATTGAAAACCTTTAGCTATAATCACTATTTTGTAATGTATGATCGAGATAAGGGTAATGAGAGAGTATACATATAGTTCAGACAAGGAATTTTCAACAAGGATTGATATGAATTAGATATTTGACCTAGACACTTTGTTCAAGGTCACTGTATATGTAAAAAAAAAACTTAATTCAAATCAAACTGTACTGCATACACGTGCACCTAAATTTAAATAGTTTGACCTTATTTATGCTCAGATGAAAATGTTTAGAGGTTCTTTTGATTTTAGATAATCATGACACCAGTTTCCAATCAGGCGTCTTCAGTGAATTTTGAAATAAAGTATATACACATACAATACACACCATGCAAAGGTAAAGAGAAGTTTAATCATACATTGTTTTTTGAAATAGCTTGTAAAATAAATATTTCAATCACTAAATATTTGTTACTGAAGATTGCTTTGCTTGCTTGGAGGACCACCTGTGCATTCAAAATGAGAAATTTTGTGATATGAATGTGGATTGTCCCGATGAAAGTGACGAAAGGAACTGTGGTATGTGGATGTGTACAAAACATTGTCCTTAAACAGAGTTCTGACACGTACTGTTTTTGCTAAAATATTCTTATGATTGACTTTCTCTATCTAACTTTTCAATTTCCTTTTTCTGATGACTGAAAATCTCATGAACTTTATCTTAAGATGGCTCGATACACTAATATCTTATGTGATAAGTATTTTTTGTATATAAGCATTATTTCATAATTGAGAAAATTATATTAGCATTTTATTACAATATTTGATTTTTATATTTCTTTTAAAAAAGCAGGGAACAATGATTAGAGCATAAATGTTATTTGAGAGTCATAATATTACTCTAAGACATTCAATGAACTGCTTGGCTTAGTGGATCCACAGATACCTACAACCTAGATGTTAAGGGGTTCGAGCCACCGTTGCACCAATACAACCTTTTTTTCTAATTTGATCTGTAATTTATTACAACAATTTTTGAACCATGCATCGTATAAACATTAGACCACTTGACATTAAGAGTTGATAATGGCATAAAGATCCAAGATTGAGGATACATATAAAACGTACTTAATTTTCGACAATTTTCTCAAAGGGAATACATTTCATCGATTCAGCCGAAGTAGAAATTTTTTAAACTTTATTAAAAGGTTGACAGACAGTTAGTTAACTATACTCTGTCCCAAGATATTTTGGATTCACATTTGGCTTAATTGCTTGATATTTATAAATACCTCAGGATTCAAACGATGTTCATTCAAAAGTATGAAAAATTTCCAAGATTTCTCAGTCAAAACGCCCCTGTTAGCTTATCAGGTTTCAATACAATGCTAAAAAATGTGATGTTTACGGAGGTTTTGTATTGCAGCAAGCCCGGATGATAACGTTGAAATATTGCGCGATGTATTCCGAGTGTATTCCGAATGGAGAAAAGATGTAAACATTCCCCATTATAAATCTCCGTAAGGAATCTGTTTTCGTTCCTGTGAAATTTTCCGAGTGAAAGATGATAATGTGTCCATGAAATTATCTTGGAAAATATCCCTTTCAACTATTTCAATTGCACTTCTTTCACAGATAAGGGTATTTTTATTAAAAATCGTCCAAATGTGCTGCATAAATATCTTGGGACAGACTATAGTATATATATTTTTCATGTGACATTTAGTAAATGGTTCTTTTTCATCAGTATTTAAAGCATTATAATACAAAAATGTTATTACTACGAAAAACCATGCATGATAGGGTATCTTTAACATTATGGAGATCGATGGATATCCTTGTCCCAATACTACAAATTTGTGTACCTTGTTATGAACTTACATACTTATGATTTAATGACTGTCCTGTCTCGTTTTCGTTCACTAAATATTTTAAAACATCAAAGCATTTTGTTATTTTACATGAATCTCATTATTTGTATTTTTAGAGAATTCTTTTTCAATTCTAGTCGTCTTATTTTTTATTCTTTAGCTTTGGAATGCTATTATGAAAATGTGTATAAGGGAGTTAGAAAAGAAACAAAGTCTCTTCACCACTGCCGTTCTGGTACCACCTGTAACTTTGATGATTTTCACCAAAAAAGACTGGGCTGTTATTATGATAAAGAATCGAGATTTGCTTGGGTACAGGAATGGGATGAATGCAGCGTCTCGAAATGTAGTAAGAATAAAGATTGATTTGTAAAGTCATTAACAAGGTTCAATTATTTTTAAAGAAAACTCATCCTATGAACGAGTTGTTTTCAGTAAAGTGATAAGCGTTTTTACAATCTTACATATATTTTTCGTATTTTAAAATACTGATTTTTGCATGAAAAAAACATATGTTTTACCTCCTGTTAAATTGTAAGGAAATCACTGGCTAAAGCAGTCCCGTGGAGACCGTTTATATTCCATACACAGTCAGTACGAAATATTTTAAAACCCCATTTGAGCTTCATGACGTCATACTTAGAGTATTGTGGCGTCATGTTTTGTGCCCAAATAAACACCTGTAACTTTGTTATAAAACACTTAATTTTCATTCTTTAAGTATCGTTATGTCATTAAAGCAAAGGCAATCGGTAAGATATATTTGTTACAAAGTTACGTAGTGACCGTGTACGGGATGATACCTGGTTAGTAAATTTCATACCGCTTCGCCAGGCACATGTATGAAATTTACTAACCAGGTATCATCCCTTACCCGGTCACTACATGCACCCCTGCGAATGTTATTGTCATTCAAATTTTAGACCAAGTGGTTATATTTGACCCTCTCAGTTTCGCAGTAAATATCGTTCCTCGTGTTTGTAGTCTATTTCATATAATCTAGGTACTCGTAGTCAAATATAAAATCCAAACGTTTATTGATTTTAAACTTTATCTTCATTAATTTGTGGATAAAATGTGTTCTAGAAATAAATGTAACAATGCAATAAATAGTTTTTTTCTGCGGTTGCAACAAGTAACATGCTTAGTAGAGATCCCCCTAAGGGTTTATTTTCGATCCGCGCCTGACCTAGTATTAGCATCAATAGTGAAACAGACTATAACATTTTATGCAGAATGTTCCTTGAAAATGGCTTGATATACTAAGTTTTTATGCAAAACAGACGCCAAATTTTTTGAAAACCTGGTATTGCACACAAAAAGCATCAAACATGGCTATGGTTTTATTAAGCAACCCAATGTTTATATTTTCAACCACTCTACACGTGGTTGAACACGAACGATAACTCTGGTCTGAATATCATCGTTTAATTTAAAGAACCGCTAGATGGTGAAATAAAACATACATTTTAAATGATTTTATTGTTTTAACATAAATCAAAGTTGGATACGATATGAAAAACGATCAGTTCTTACGTATTTTGAGAATATTATCCGAACACATTTACTTCCGCTCGAAATTTCACAGGAACTGAACAAATCTCGGTGAAGTCTCGTGAACTTTCATTCGAGCACCTCTGGATTTATTATATACTTAGCAACAATAAAGGAAACATTCCTAACACATTCGCAGGGGTGACATGGCTATGTAACTAATAATACCTAGAGCTTAAAGAGGAATACAGATGTAGCTATATATATATTGCATTATATTGAATATAATTAATTTGATTTTTTTTTAGATGTAACAAGTTTGAATTGCGATTTTGAAAGGGATATGTGTAACTGGAAATTTCTTCAAAAAGGAATACAATATAATCGACAGAAAGCTGACTATACTGGTATACTATTTAGATATGTTTTTAATAACTATTACAAATGATTTTTGTGGATTAATAAAAATTTCCTCTGTTTGCAAGCTGAATGTCTACTTTATTTTTAATTCATAAGTCTGTTTCTTTCTACATTTAATTTCTATTTAAATCTTTATTCATCAGATTGTATAATATTCAGTTTGCCAAAAATGACACCACATCCTCGATATTTTTTAGAAATCTAGAAAGAAACAATTATTAATTGTCAAAATTGTCTCTACGTCTTCATTATATTTATTCAAATATATTTTAACAAACGTTTTATGCTATAAACTATTAAAATGATGTTAATATTTTTGCATTGATTACAGACAAAATAGTTATATCTGCAAAACTTAATATCTTGCAAGAAGGCAGCAATGAAGAAAAGGCTGTGTTATTTAGTGCGCCGCAACCTCCTACATCTGATTTCGGTTGTATAACAATTTCTTACGCAGGAAAGGGTGTCCGTTTACAACTCCTTTTCACTAAAGGAACATTTTATACAAACAATGAAAGGGTTTACGAAGGCAGTGAATTTGATTACACAGTTTTTAAAACGACAAGCGTTGCGATAACACCGAAGGATATTCCGTATATGGTACAGTTTGTAATTGTGTATATCTTTGATGTGGTTGAACAAAAATGTTTTGTTTATAATAAGTAATTTCAACCTTTTTTTAATTGACCATTTCATATTTTTAGGTCATTTTAGTTGGAATTTTCATTAAAAATCAATCTTGGATACAAATTGAAAAAATAAGTTATGAAAAGGGCATTTGTGTAGGTAGGTAATATTTTTAGTTTAAAATAAATCAATACTGAAATTGATGCATGTGGACAGAATTTTGACCAAATATAATTTATTTCGATGAGAAAAGCAAATATCTAATAATGGAATATTATGTATTATATGAATTCTTCTTTTACAGAAAAAGACACATGTACCACTTTACAGTTCAAATGTGAAGATGGCAGTTGCATTGCCATCGATCAAGTATGTAATGGGTTCATCAATTGTCCATACAAAGATGATGAATCAGCATGTATATATAACAACAAAACAGCGTGTTTAAAACATGACGATGGCTGTCCAATACTGTGCCCTTCCCACTGCCAATGTGAAGGAGTAATTTTCAAATGCAAATCACCGGAAAATCTCAGAAAAGAAGTCAAAGTTCTTGATCTAAGCTTAAATTCTTTGAACACAAGTAACCTAAGAAAGTTCTACTCCCTCGTACACTTGAATTTATCAGGGTGTTCGATAGTCCAGTCATCACTTGCAGATATATCACAAATGAACTTTCTTCAAAATCTGGACCTCTCACATAATAATATTACTGATCTAGGATGGGGAACATTTTATGGGTTGTCAAATTTGTTGTATCTGAATATCTCAAACAATCAAATTAAACGTCTTCGAATAAATTCATTCTCAAACACGCCAAGGTTGATTCATTTGATTATAAATAATAATTACATAAAGGAAATAATAGTAGACCAGAGCTACAATTACTTCCCACGTCTAAAGTTTTTAGATTTACGAAATAATAACTTAAAAACTATTGACCCAACTTTATTATATTCTTTAATGGATGGCTTGCTTACATTAGATCTTAGTTATAATTCAATCAAAATTATTTCTGATTATATGTTTCTGAGCTTTTATAAATTACAAATTCTAAATTTAAAACACAATCTAATTTCAAATCTGGATGGAATTTCACTTTTATCATTAAATACATTAGTTGAATTAGATCTTAGTTACAATTCAATTCATAACATCACCAAATACATGTTTAAGGAATTTCAAAAACTGAAAGTTCTAAATCTACGAAATAATTTCATTTCTATGTTAGATGGATATCCATTTTCAACATTATTGATGCTGTATGAATTAGATATAAGTTATAATTCAATCTTAAATATAAATGGTAATTTTAGTAGATTAGATAAATTGAGTGTTTTAAATTTACAAAATAATATCATAACAAATTTAAAAGATTTTTCATTCTCAAACCTAACGTCTTTGCGTACTCTTAATCTTGCTTTTAACCGGATACATTTCATCCATAAAAAAGCATTTGATGGTCTGAGTACGCTTACAAAATTGAATCTTACCGGAAACAGAATTAAAGTTCTTGCTCCATCCAGATTTGTTGCTTTATTAAATCTTGAGATATTGGATTTGTCAAACAACGGTTTGAATATACTTGATTACTCAACATTTCAAGGACTACAATCTGTGAAGTATTTACATATTCACAACAACAAATTGACAGTATACAGAACAATGTTCCAAGGTCTTTGTAATCTGGAATGGTTGCACACAGATTCCTATGTCATTTGTTGCGCAAAACCCTCTACTGTATCTTCAAATAACTGCATAGCGCCACGAGATAGTATATCCTCCTGTGAACAACTGATAAGTGTTGGTTTTCTTTCACAGATGATATGGTACATGGCACTTTTTTCCGTGATTGGAAACGCATTTGTTATATACTATCGCAACTGTGGAAAAATCAGAGGAAGCGCTTCACATTGTGTGTTTGTCTTGCATCTAAGCATTTCTGATTTTCTAATGGGATTGTATTTGTTCATTATAGCAATTGCCGATTTGGAGTATCAAAACATCTATGGATTTAATGATAGTGAGTGGAGATATAGCAAAGCGTGTACCATAGCAGGGTTACTAGCTACAACCTCTAGTGAGGCATCAGTAATTTTTATTTTTCTCATAACCTTGGAAAGATTTATTGTGTTAAAACATCCATTTTCTGCAGGAGTTTTCAAAAACAGAAGATTGGTTATTTTAATTACAATAATTGCTTGGTTGAGTGCCATTGCGTTTTCAGCTGTTCCTTTATTCGTCTACCAAGACTTTTATAGCAGATCAACAGTGTGCATATCGCTACCTTTAACAACAGAGAGGGTATCCGGTTGGGAATATTCAACTCTTTTATTTATCGGCTTCAATTTGCTAATATTTTTAACTGTTGTGATTCTCCAACTCCTTATTTATATACATGTCAAACGGATGGGAAGCAAGACTAATAACGACAACACAAAGCGGGAGATGAAAGTCTTAAGATCTCTGTCGTATGTTGTTGTGTCTGACACTTTATGCTGGATTCCTATTATAGTAATTGGTAAGAATATATTTTAAATCTCTGTCATTAATAAACAAATTTTGCGGGATTTATAGAGCAACAGGTAAACAATAAATATTCAAGAATTTTGTTAGGAGAGTAATACGCGATAGCACCACGTTACTTTGCAGTGGATGATATACAATAATTCTGGTTATTGTTCTAATCTTGATCTCTTACCATAATGAGTTCAGTCCAATCGTGACACTTATCGTCATGACGTAATTGATATAATACATGAACAAAAAGTGATTCTGAATTTGATTTTTCTTTCCAAATGTCATTGTAGGGCTTATGGCCTATGGAGGAGTCGGAGTTTCTCCGGACATCTACGCCTGGGTTATTGTGGTCGTCCTTCCAATAAACTCGGCACTTAATCCTTTTATATACACATTTAGCATGATATACAGACGGAAAGCTAGGAAATGAAAAGCTATTAAATACGTCGAAGCTCTTGGTTGCATATTAGAGTATGAGATCTCCTTACTTTAGTAATTAATCGCGGTATCACTTATGCTGATAGAGAAATGACTAGAGATCAATACGACGACAGCTGAGAGCCCAATCTCTTAAATTAATGTCAGATAAGGATTTTCATAAAAGACAATGTTTGTTTTAGATTTTGCCAAATATCAACATGATGGACCCACAGTTGCTAAGTACAGTGTAACAACTTTTCATAATTTTTATTTATTCATTTATTTATTTTTTATTAATTCGTTTTAAATATATGTTTTGTGAAGAAACAATACAATTTGTCATACTTAAAACTTGTTGTTTTAATTTTTAATTTAATATGTTCGTAATAACTCTGCAGAAACTCATGGTTACCAACATTTTATACTGTCCTTTACAAAAAATGTAGATTCTTTAAACCATGACAATATTAATGCATATTTTTATTAGTAAACAGAAGTAAACCGATACTGGCCCCCTCGAAGAGGCCAGTGAATGGTGAATGGAAACGTCATTAGTCAGCTCTTCTTTGCCTTCTTGGCGAGTCTTTGTCTCTCTCAAAGTGTTCAAAAATGCTGAAATTTGTTAACTCCTGTTTGAGGTTACCAGCGCTAAGGAGAACCATAATTCGAAAATTACAAATTATGGTCAATTTAAAAACACAAATCAGATACACTACGATTCCTAATGCTTCTTGGGTCTATAGATTGTAAAATAAGAGAGAGAGAGAGAGAGAGAGAGAGAGAGAGAGAGAGAGAGAGAGAGAGAGAGAGACCAGTTGTTTTATAAGAAATGACCTCGATTCTTATACTCTACAGGCAACGTGAATTGTTTTAAAGGGCCACCAAAATTTCTCGTCATTAGTACTTTACATACTTACGGTCATGCACGGTGTCTTCCCACATGGCAAACTTCTGTAATATACAGAGGTCACCAGTTTTGACTATGTGGAAGCAGAAAACATGTAATGGGAGGTCAGGGACAAAAGCAAATATTAATTACAAGTGGCCTGTAGTCTGCTTTGAAATATTTCCAGGTAAACTAATGATTGGCTCTTTCATAGAATTTATTAATTAACTTCTTTCCAAATTATTTAAATAGTTTATTTGTTAATACTGTCTTTTTGGAATATTTTTTGGAATGAAAGATGATTTAACTCATTCTTGTTCAACATTCTTTTAAATATGACTTACTCAAGCGTCGTTTTGTCTGTAATGTCGGAACAATCAACTTCACCTAGTTTCTACGCTGGTAAAAATTTCGTATCAAAATTTTAATGACTTTCATTTTGGAAAGTATTCAAAGTAAATGTTCGGCATCTTGTACATATGTGGACCAAAAATATAAACATTTTTGAACTGACTTGTTTCTGGCAAAAACTGATCAAAACTTTAGTGTCCAATATTTCTACAACCATCTATTTAGAAAAAAGTAGAACCTTGCACATTAATGTTGTAGCTTTGTCTCAAAATAGGGTACCCTTTTTTAGAATGGGTGTCAGAAACTATCTGTCGACACGATATATTTGTCGGTGTCTTTAGAGGAGGTGTCAAAATCAAGCCCGAGCAAATTAACCCCCCCCCCCCTTCGGAAACAACAGGCATCAACAATTCAAATGGCCTCGTATTGTTACAAAACTGGAATAGTCAGATATTTTACACATTGTACTTTATCCCATAAAAATATCTCCTCCTGTCTCGGGCGGAAACGCCGCAAATTCAAATGGGAAATCGGGAATTATTTTGCCTTTATCCTTGTTTTGAACCCTTACTGAATTACAGTAGTGACGCATGCATGTTACATTTGGCGCCCGACGTTAAATACCATCGATTTTCCTTAGAAATATGCCCGACAGCATACCCATAGGTATGTAGGATTCCAAAGCATAGTTTAAGGTTTGTGGAAATTATTTTTGATAATCTTGGATTACATCGTTTTGTTTCAGTAATGCAGCCATCATGAATATCAATCAAGCTTGATTAAGCAGCTCCGCAATTTTAAATTAAAGATACGGAAATTGTGAAAAACCTACCAACATTGATATTCAGATCTATTTAAAAAAAACTACATATAACCAATTGTTCTGAAAAATAGTTGTTTATTATGAGATAATAAAGTTGCTAATAGTGTTCAAGGTACATGTACATTGGATTATGCAAAAGGACATCGACATCTGTAATTGTGCAGTAGAAGGGATAAATATGTGTGAAATATTTTCCTTTCCATGTAGTAGACAACTGACAGCGACAAAGGAGACTAATTAAATGATGTACATGGCCGTATATAACGTAGACCACAAAAATACATTCGTATATACATCGCAGATTACACTAACGGTTTTTACATTGACTTATATTTCAAAGACAAGAAGCAGATGCTCTCTGGTGTCATAACTGACGTCATAAGTGTTCTTAAACCAATACTTCCGGTTCGTAGAAATTGCAGTCTCCATCCATGAACAGATGTGTAATTCTCTCCAAAGGCAGGCGGTGTTTGAATTCAATAAACGATTGACCATTGACAAAGGTCTGTAAAAAGAGATTTGTTAACTTATTTGGTGGTATATTATATTTTGATGAATGATTTACACCGTCGATAATAACAGATATTTAACAACGTTGCTAGATAAGTATATTCAATATATCATACAACGCAAGATGGCTTGCAAGAATTTTTATTTTTTTTTAAATGATATAGATTTTTTTTAAATTGAGTTATTTGTTCCCTTCAATGAATCTGATAATAAAACTACTAAATGTACAGCTGTGATTTAAAATCTGCTAAAAATGTACTTACCATTATTTTTTCTTTATCGACGTAGAAGACAATCTCAGAAATGTGCCCAAAGTCGAAAGGAAAACATGGAGTTTCGCTTTCCTCCTTGCCCCATTTATCATTTTGACAGGAATTTCGAAACACTTTACGGTCGCCTTTGCGAACTTTGAAATGGAAAGCAATATCTTTTTTCTCCCTCTCACCGCATTCAACGTTGATAACAAATCTGCAAAAGTTAATTTAATATCGGGATATAACACAAAGTAGTTTTGATATTATACATTTAATTTCTTGCTTAATAACTTTTACTTTAAATATTGGAAATAAATTAATTTACTGTCTCCAGTTCTTTTTTGGAATTGCCTGTAGGGTAACCCAACTCCCCGACTGTATTCCTCCCGGTAACAGTTCCATAGCAGGCTTAACCTGATGAAGTATATTGATATATTCAGAAATTTTATTTCTATGATATAAGCATTAGAAGAGAGAGAGAGAGAGAGAGAGAGAGAGAGAGAGAGAGAGAGAGAGAGAGAGAGAGAGAGAGAGAGAGAGAGAATGGATTAGAAAATGAGAGAGATGGTACCAATCTCTTCATCAGAAGTGTCTCCAATATGAATACTTTGCCAGACACGTTAACAGCTTTGATGTCTTTAATAGATCCCCGTACTTTATAGTTGGTTAACGGTTTGCCATTCACAAAGATCTACAAAGTTACAGAAATGATCAGTTAAAGTATACATTTAATTTCCATGTGTATGAACTATCATATTGTTTTAGTCTGCATATTAAGCTTCTTAAACAAACTTTTATGCATTCGGTTATGTTTTTCTAAGCACCCAAACCTTGAATTTCTTTTTTTTAGTTTCTACTCTGATTCGAAACGGTTTTCCGCTACTTAGAGCATCGGGTAGATCAACCTTTTCCTCAGTTTGCCATTTGCCTGCTTTTTTGCTGTTCAAGAAGATGTCACGAGTTTGCGCCCGAGGATTAAGGTGTAAAGCGATGTCGCCATCCATTGATTGTCCGTTCAGAAAGTTCACAGCGAAACTTGAAATTAAATATTGTATCTCCGGGTAAAGTTGTACACAAAAGTTATATAGACTTGGGATTCTGCAGAGAAAAACGTGAATATGCTATATATTGAATACATATTTGTATAAATATACATACGGGTCTCCTTTCTTATCAACAATTCCATTTAGAACGAAGATGTCTCCAGGTTCAAGACCAGATTCTACTTCCATCAGAGAAAGCTTAAAGATGGCGTGAAATAAAATTTTAGTTCATGTCATAAGAGTACAAGAAAACATATAAAGTACCGGATGAGAGACAGACAGACAGACAGACCCACCATAGATCCCAAATACTCAGTTTCTTGAATATTAACTCTGCCCTTGATATTCAGAGTAGAAATGTTCTCAGGGTCTCCTCGGTATGTGAAATCTTCAAAGTGCTCATCGTTCACGAACACCTAAATGTACAGGAAATCGTAAATAATAATAAGTGTAAGATATCTAAAATAACCCATTGCTTATAAAAAGAAATCATCGCTTTGCAATTAAGGAACTTCCACATTTTGCTTACTGTAAATTTATCTTCCATGAGGACAAACGAAGCCTCAAAGTACTGCATTGGAAGGAAGGGAAATTTTTGTACAAACTTTCTTTCTTCTTTTCCCCAGTTACCATTCAAACAAGCATTTATAATCAAACACTTCTCCTGGGGGCGGGGGTTGAAGTGAAAGTATATGTTTCCTTTGTCGTCCATGAAACTGATCGAAAACCTGAAAAGCAAACTCTTTGCCTAAAACTGTCTATTAGTTTGTGTTTGTGGATGAAGAATAGAAGCACAATCTCCTTTCATATTTACCCGTCTTGTCCAGAGCACATGCCTCGGACTCTGATTGTCTTTCCAACCTTCAATCCGCTAGGAAGTTTTGAAGTTAACGGAATTATCTAAATCAAAAACATGTTTTAGTGTAAGTATTAGCCGTGTTGTCGTAAATGCATTTCTATTGACGCTTTTTTTTCGAGATACAATCATTTAAAGAAAGAATCAAAATTTAAAACAAATGCTTTATTCCAATAGAGATCACGAAATGTTGTTTCTAACTCGTTCACCCCCATAAATACATAGAAAGAAAGAAAACTTACGGTCCTATGTTGATATGTAACGGCAGAGTATTCGGCCCCTTCACGCAGAACAAGAAACTTGCCCTTCTTCAAGTCTGTTCTGTGTTTAAAATCAGCAAACATCTTTCCATTGACCAGTGTTCGAAAGGCATCTTTTGTTACTTCGATCTTCAGAGTGAAAGATTTTCCATTTGTAAAAGGAAAATCCGGCTGCCATTTTTCTTCTTCCCCCCAGTTTCCACCAATGAAAGAGTTTCGTACGCAAATGCCCTCTGTCGGTCGAGGGTTCAAATGTAACAAAATATCTCCGCCCTCCTTTTTTTCGGAAATATTGATGGCGAATCTGTTTTGTAATTTAACAAGAACGATATCTTTTTATAAACAAATAAATTTATTCAAAATCTGAAGCGTTAAAGAGATATAGTTCTATTGTATTATGTATCTCATATATATATATATATATATATATATATATATATATATATATATATATATATATATATATATATTTCAAATGTCCAAAGGCCATTTCTTTGGTTTACTATATTATTTTTATGAACGCTTACTCTTTCGTCTCCCATGGAACTCGACCCCTCACTATAATCTGCAAGCCTGGAGACAGACCTTCCGGAATCTCATAAACCTTGGCGATGTCCTTTTTTGAAATTATCAAATTGATATAAGTTAAACTAATATATATATATATATATATATATATATATATATATATATATATATATATATATATATATATATATATATATTGGGGGGTCCTCGACAAAATAAAACAAGAAATAGTCATAGACTGAAAAGTGACTGTCTGCTGAAATATGTCGGGACACTACGCGTTTGAAGAAGAAGAATCAGCGTTTCGCCTTATACGAACTATGTACAACCCTACACTGTCCCAAAGAAGGTAGAAAAACCTTTAAGTAATTTATATTTATGTCACAATTTAAAATGCACTGAAGTTATATCTCACATCTACTTAATGTTGATTAAAAATTGACGATACATATAAGAATAAAAAAATTATTATATCGTATGATTCAAGTCATAAGTGATGAACAGCTCTTTACAATATAATTTCATTAATGGATATGCTTATGAATTATGATCACCTTCGTTTTCCCGACCTCTCGGATTTTCATTGCCTCTTGCTGTTGTCTGGATACACACCTTAAAACTAAACTGATGAAAACGATTTATTGTCAACGTATGTTACTGTCATGTTGTAAATTTTGAATTTACCGGGTGGCAGTAAATACAAAATTTATTTACTGCCACCCGGTAAATTCAAAATTTACAACATGACATTACAATAAGATGCAAATAAATTGGCAATCAGTACACCTAAATCTGAGAGGGTTTTTTCTTACTCAAGTGCTGGTTAATATTTGGAACCATTTTAACAAGAGCTTGGAACTTTGTGTATTTGTATCAAACAGCATTGTGCCAGCTTCTTTGTTGGCCACTCAGCCATGGCTTTTTGAAATCAACAAGATTTGCCTTGCTTTTGAGCTCATAATATGCAATTTGTGTATATTTTGCTTGAAACCAGCGTCATTTTTAACTTGTTTTGACGCAAGAAATAGATAGTTACGTCTTACAAAAAGTCCAAGACCTTGTTAAAATGGTTCAGACTGGATGTTAGTTATCAAAGCAAGAAAAATTGAAAACTGCTTAAAAATTTACAAATTTGATAAAACTCTTTATGATATATACAGTCGTATTTGAGATTTTTGAAAGCATATTCTCAATCAAAAGCATCGGATATTTCATAAAATAGTATCTTGACTCGCATCAGCCACACCGTCAGTGTCTACATAGAACGCAGGGGAGTCAAATCCAGGGTTGATTTAGGTCAGTTATCAATAATCAATATAATTATGGTTTTCGATCCATTTCATTGCTTTAAATTGATAGGAACTTATATTCATAAATTCATTTTTTTTTTAAATAAATTTTCAAAATTTGATTTTGAATATCTTTTTTTGAAAATTTTCGGAGCATGACATAAAGAACAGTAATTTATAAAACTCACATATCAGAGTATGATTTCAAGAGAAAATTTATGTTTCATATCTTATGCTGCTTTCTGTTCACATGCATTAACATAAAAGAAAAGTAACAAAGGATCACAATAACTTGGTACTTACGTAACAGCTGTGCAGGTATTGACAACAGGTTGTTCGGTGAGCTTCCCTTTATATTCTGTTTGCGAAAGTGTTGATCATTGATGGTTTATGTTTTCCTGTTTACTAGTAGTCACTCACATCTTTAAAGATGTCCCACTTTTCTCTCATTTGAATGTTTTCTCACTAAAATATTAGCCTTAGGACCAGTATTCTTGGAAATGTGCATATTCACTGCACATTGTAACTACCATAAACTTATTATGTTGTCGAAAAGTCAAATTTAGCAAAAGATGTGTTAATTATTATTGTTTCTTAAATTCTAAATTGATACTGTTTTAAACTTATATTGTATGTGCATAATATACTGTAAACGTACTACATTTGGCTGTGTATTCTATTTAGCGCTTTTAGAGGACTGATTCCGCTAAATCAAGTACAACGCTAAATACCATGCATAAATGTATAAGAATACTCACATTCAGGAATAGTCAAAACCTAAATTCCGCCAAATATCGAACACTAAATATAATACGTTTACAGTAAGTCCCCATTTACAGGTTTGTACTGTATGATGTACTGTAAGTGTACGTAACTACAGATTGTAATTCCCGTATTGTATAATGTATGCTAGTTTATGAACTGCTAAAGTATCCATAAAAAAATCTAAATTAATTTTCAATAGCACATCATAATTTTCTGTATTACAGGCATTCTAAAAATAGTAATCATTGTTTATTAGTGTATCTGTAAATTGTATAGATTGAAAGATTACTACGAAAGTATAGTTCACACAGAAGCGTGACGCTTTTTATTAATTTAAATTTTTTAAAAGAAACATCTAAAATGACCCCTAAACTGAACATTGTCATTTTACTCTAATTCTTTTTTAGTGTGTGTGTGTGTGTGTACTTATTTCTGTTAATTTTCATTTTAACACATTCAAATGCCCCCAATCTAGTGATCATAAAATTAGCCTTTTCCCACCGTTTTCGCATTTTTAGCCCTTAATGGCTAATTTTCAAGCAGTTTTTCTGTCAGAAAACATTTAGCGCAAGCTTGAACAAACAAACAAAAATATAAAAGATTTATCTATCCAATGCTAATAACTGACAAAAAAGATTGCTTGTTCAAAGTTGCGTGCTATATTTACCGAAAAAAAAGATATGAAAAAGTCAATATTTGACTAATTTTGATGGAATAGAAAAATAGCTTCAGTCCCACACTGACTACTGAGCTATTTGTTGAGAGTGGGTTGGGATCTATAGTTTGGTTTTGTTGGGTTTGTTTAGGTCTTTTGCAAGTTTGCTAATAACAATTTAAAATAATTGTAATATGAATAAAACAGACATTAATTATAATGACCAACACTAAATATTGAGAGAGAGAGAGAGAGAGAGAGAGAGAGAGAGAGAGAGAGAGAGAGAGAATATTTCTGGTTAATAAAGGACATTGATAAATACTTAATATATATGTACATGTTAAGAACAAGCCGCAGTGTTATTTAATATCAATCTTCGCAATTTTTTTTATTTTATAGTTATAGCATCTTCCCAAATCAACGGTTTCTGATTCGCGCCTGTCCACAGATATAGCCCCTTGACTAGAGAAGGTGTCATAACAGGGTTTTTTTTACTTAAACTCCAAAACATGCACATTTGTTTTAAAACTTTGCCACACATACAAGTAACTCGGGGGGCGTCCGTGGCGTGGGATCAAAGGGTCACCGCTCGACTCTTTGAAGATCGCACAAACGTCCTTGACAAGTCTAGACTAAGATATTTTAAAAAGCCAGTCCTGCAATGAGGGATTCTGGGAAATAAAAAGGCTTAATATAGAAATAGATACAAGTACAGGCTTTCTATGCCACACTCATTTGTTAAAAAATCTCATCAAAGCTCATTTTTACAGCTCAGTAATTTTCCACGAATAAAAGCGTAACAGCCCCTTCCACACTCCCACAAATTACTTTCCTGAATAAACGTGAAACATTTATATGAATAATTTTATTACCAGCAAGCATTATTTTTGCAATCGTCTAAAAACAATGAATGAAAACGAATACGTGATATTTTTCCAAAGCTGTACAATCGGTTTCTTTAAATGTTTGAATTGTTGTTTTAAGGGGGGGGGGTTGTTTTTTTTTTTTGTTTTTTTTTGGGGGGGGGGGGGGTTGTGGGGGGGGGGGGATTTTGTTGGGTTTTTTTGCAATGCATAAAGATTGTCGACTCTTTAACATTATTTAAAAGACTTCATCAGAATTGTAAATAAAATCCATTTATTATTTTTTATTTTAATAATTTACATATTGTGAAACCAGAATTTACTCAAAACAAAAGCTTTTACCTATTTTTCATTTTTTTATACATATATAATTATATCAAGTAAAAACATTCAAAGTAAATAAAGAGTTTGAACACCTTTTAACCCCAACCCCAAATAAGACGCAAACTATTACATCAAAACATTACTTGTTCAATTAGTTCAAAATATAACTTTTTAAATTTTAAAAAGAACCCTACCGCAAAATAAAGGTTTTGAAAGACAAAAATTTCTACATCTATTCTAAAACTCTATGTCTTTAACATACTAGTAGAGAGCATTTTCAACTATACGAATTTCTATGGAAGGCCGTC
Source organism: Magallana gigas (assembly GCF_963853765.1). NCBI lineage: Eukaryota > Metazoa > Mollusca > Bivalvia > Ostreida > Ostreidae > Magallana > Magallana gigas. The sequence continues at coordinate 14,808,169 of NC_088858.1, read as the reverse complement.
AGTGCCAAGTGAGAAAATTATTTTCTCTGCCGACCGCCACATAAATTATCTGGTGGACGCCATATAATTTATGTGGTGGCTGCCAAATGTTAATCGGAGACCTCTAGATAAAATATTTATATTTATGTGGCACCAACGGGCTTACGTAAAATACAAACTATCAAGTCGTGCATTAATATTTATTCAGAGGCAAGATGTATTAATACCAATGTTGATTTGATTATTTCATTTACTTGCATGTAAGTAACCTAAAAGACTTTTTATTAGAATCTAAAAATTGTTATAATTATTACATTTAAACTTTCTGCCCATTTTGCAAAGCCTGTCTAAAACTATTCCCAGTGAGTAAAAAGAAAAGAAACAAATAAAGTAATATTTATTTTCAAAACAAAAAGAGATATTTTATATGTGCTGCAAGATACAGGTTCTATTACTGCTAACAATTAACAATATAATAATAAATCACAGTTCGTCATCCTGTCACGTGATGAAATCACAGCGAGAGTTTCTACACCTCTAAATGCAATGTCCTTTACATAGTGAGCTTCGGTATGCGTAGAAGCCAAAGAGTTTTTGTCATAGTGAGCAGATAAGCAATTGGAGACGTCATCACGTTATCACCAGTTCATTTGACAAATCTTTGGTTCTGAAAGGTTAAAAAAAAAAAAGAAATGAAGTTAATTCAAATATGGTTAAAAAGACCTCTAATTTAAAGGACGATGCTTACGTTTAGAAGAACTTCGGTTCAAAGAAGTCGGCTCTTCCGGTCAGCTCAAGACAGCAGATGCTCTCCAGTGGAAGGCGATGATTGAAGTCTATGTATCGTTGGCCGTTTACGTAGGTCTTTAAACAAAATCCAGAATAGCCATCAAAACCACTGATTAATTAAATCCAATTAATCATAAATTGATTTTAATCAAAGGAAATATATTCCACCAATAGGCATAGAATGTTAATAGATAAAAAAGGTACTAGCTAAGTTTATAAATTGACCCGAAATTTACTTACCACAAATTTGTCGGGCTGTGCCTGGATTGCTATCTCACAGGTGTCCTTCTTCTCAAACGGAAACTCGGGCTGGTCTCTCTCTTCCCCACCCCACTCGCCGCCAGAGCACGAGTTCCTAATGGTACAGTTCTCTTGGAGACGGGGGTTAAAGTGGAAAGCGATGTCGCTTCCTTCATCTCCGCCAGTTCGGAAGTTAATGGCAAATCTGTTGAAAATTGTGTAACTCTCAATATGCAATGCCATTTAATTATTTACCCATGTCCAATTACGCAATTGTAATTAAATCGATTTTTTATTTTAAGATTGGTCTTCAAAGTTTACCTACCCTTCGGAACCTTTCTTGGGTATTGCCTGAACGACGACCCAGCCACCTACTCGGAATCCTCCAGGAAGATATTCCCAAGAATCCTCCTATGTCAAAAATAATTTAAATTCTTTAAATGTATTTTGTTTTGGAATATAAGATTAATTTGACCAATGTCTGGTAGAACTGTATACTCACCAGTTTTCGCTCTAGTTTGACCTCATACACATACGCCTCCCCCTTGATATTGACGCCCTTTATGTCTTCCACATTCCCCCTGGCGGCAAACTTCATACACTTCTTGCCGTTCACGTACACCTAAAGTGTAAAATGCATATTACTTTTCATCCCACTAGTTAATAACTTTCTTGTAATAAAAGAGTCATTTCATTTTGCGATATTTGTTGGTCTTAAAGACTGGACGAAACCCTAGGGTTCAAAGTTATGCAGTCCTCTCGATAAGGCCGAATATTTCAAAACATACATACAGTGTATATTCAAATATATATATTTATCTTCATTAAATATTAATTAAATAACAAAAAAATGATAATCAAACCTTGAATTTCTTCCTTTTCACTACAACTTTGACCTCAAATGGTTCTCTGTTGGCTAAGGGGGATGGAATATCCTCCCTCTCCTCTTCCCCCCAGTCACCACCCATGCAACAGTTCATGACAACCTGTCCCTCCCCAACTCGGGGGTTCAGGTGGAAAGCAATGTCGTCCTCCACGCTGTAGCCGTTCATGAAGTTGATGGAGAACCTGAGACAACGAATATGTGTGTTTATCATATTAATAACAAGTTTGTGATAAAACAAGGAATGGCCAAAGACCGCCATAAACTCGGTCATTTGTTTATAGGTCCAAAGTTTTTACTAACACAGAGTTGATTTCGCAAGGATATGACTCAACGACCAGTCGCGTTTTAAAAATAATTTCAATGTAACCATAAATAAAGAAATGTTTGTACAAAAGCCTGTCGCTATTTTGAACGGATATAAGAACCTACGTTTCACCCCCGGGTTTCATGAACCCCCTAAAGATCAGCACGTCCCCTTTCACCAAGCCAGATGGGAAGGTTTTCACGAAGTCATCTTCCTGAAACACACAGAAAATGTATGTTTCCAACGAACCGATTCAAAACAAGATACTGTCAGAATGTTTTTCGTTTCGTTTCGAAGGGATTGGGTTTTGACCGATGTGTACTTACCAAAGGCTCGAAGTACTCGACATCTTGGATGTCCAGGTTTCCCACGATGTTGAAATGGGACGCATCATTGACCCCGCCGCGGTGATTGAACTCGGTGAAATACTTGTCATTCACGTGAACCTGTATAGAGATGAAATTTAAACACTTGTTATTTTTTGATATAAGTAACATAACGCGCTACAAATTTTATAGGAATTTATATATCACGACTTTCAGATAACGCATTAAACATTTAACACAATGGTCGAAATTAAGTTTTTATATGTTGCATGTTTCACTTGTAGCACATACACAGCGTTTTCTTGAGAGAAAGAATTATCTATCTACAAGGCGATCATCGATATCTCGGTTCCTCTATATACACTACAATTTAATCAGCTACATCAACCTTATTGATTTATCTCTCCAACCCACCATATATTTATCGTCGGTGCAAATAAACATAGCGTCAAAGTAGTTGTTTGGATTGAAAGGAAATTCTGCATCGTAATCCCTCTCTTCTTCGCCCCAGCCACCCAGGTTAGCATTACGGACGACAACGCCTTCATTGGGTCGGGGGTTAAAGTGGAAGGCACAGTTTTCATTGTCTGGGTCACAGGCAAAATTCACACTGAATCTGTAATTTAAAAAAAAGTTTATTTGATTCAGTTTAGAACTATTCATGTGTATGCTTTTTTAAGTCTTCTTGCATTCTACTGTGTGGCAGTGTAACTTGTGTAATATTGTTCTCATACCCATCGTTGTCCTGGGAGGCGCCTCTGATTCTGACGGCTTTCCCTACGTTCATCTGCTGGGGTATCTCGGACTTGTATGGCAAAGACTACATAAAGAAATTTTCGTATAGAAATATAATGTCTAATTCTACATTTATCAAAAGTAATGAGTTATGTATGAGTTATGTTGAGGTAACCTGTCATCGTGCACAAACATGTACCATCGTTTTCCACGAGGGGAGGGACTGTTTGATCAACTCGTAAATCAAGATATCGTTTCATTTATAATTTTTAATAATACATGTATTAATCACTCAGAAAAATTGGTGGGATGAGCCCCCCCCCCCTTCCTGTTGCTATATGTAGGTTCTTACATAACGATCTTGGTAGCTAATGTCATAGAACTCTGCTCCTTCCGTCAAGTACAGATAATGGACATTTCCGAGGTCCAGGCGATGGCTGAAATTGACGTAAGGCTTTCCATTTACATACGTTCGGAACCCCTCATCCGCCACTTCAATTCGAAGAGTAAATGAACGACCTTCGTCAAATGGAAAATGAGGTTGGTCTCTCTCTTCATCCATCCATGATCCTCCGTCGAACGAATTGCGCACGCATTGCTGCTCGCCTGGACGAGGGTTGAAATGGAACGCAACCTCTCCATCGCAAGGCTCGGGGTTTTGTTGAAGGTTGATTGCAAATCTACAGAAAAGTAGAAGAGCGTACAGTGCCTGTCGATTCCCTCGCGCCTAGGATATTTAAACTTGTGTAGTTCTCATATTAAAAAAAATCTAACATTTGAAGGTGTGTATCAGTACATGTATAATATAGGACTGCATTCTCTGATCATTAACGAACATACATTTACACTTTTCTTCTTAATTTCATTTCTTTGTTTATATTTTCTTTACAACGTGATCTCATACAATCTCTGACTGTGTTAGCGCTAGTGTTTATTAGTTGTATGGAATGGGCAAGATCATTATGTATTTTTTGCCGTTATCTGAAGAGTTTAAAATGTTACATAAAAAAAATTGAAAAATAATATTTTACCTAAAAGGAAGTAAAAGCGCTGAATTTAAAAAGAAAAGTTCACTATATTTCGAACACCCTCACAGCCCAGAGGTATTGTCTACAGGCCCCGCCTATCACACCGAGCTACGCTGACAAATAGCAGTTTGACAATTATAAATAAATTTTTGAAGTTTTTTATGAAAAACCGCGAATTTTAACCTATAATGGGTCTAGACACCACTTAATTAATCAATAATGAAAAAGACTGAAAACTTATCTTTTTATTAAAAGTACTTTTTGGATGGAGTCTAGACCCATTCACACCAAAAAATTGCAATTTTGCACAGAAAATGGTCAAGATTTATGCGTAAAACGTCGTGTGGCTTAATTTGGAAACCTATCTCATTTGTTTATAGAATAAAAACACGCTATTAACATGCATCGTGACATTTATAGTATACAAACCAAGAATACATATTTTATTAACTTTTTGAACAAGTTCTTTTTATTGAGCCAAGTGGGGGGATATATAACGCCTTGTACGACTCTGTCCTTTCCCCATATAGATATAAATAAATGCACTTTTATGTTCTATTCAAATCGATATGGATATAACGTCATATAAAACTTACGCTTCCGTCCCGTAAGACACGCGCCCTCTCAGGAGCAAGTGCTTGCCGACATGGAGACCATTAGGAATGTAGCTGGTGAATGGTTGTGGCTGAAATAGTGGGAGACTTTTATTACTTAACAATGGCATAACAATAATGAAGATATACACAGATTTAAACTTTAATAATTTAAATTAGATTAGAAACAAGTCATTATGATTAAAAAATAAAACAAATTCTAAAAATTGAAGAAAAAAATTATCAAGTTTATTTAATTTAAATTATTTAATGTATTCATACATTCTATAGATCAAATGTTTTGTAACTGTGTTAACTAAAATGACAAATAAAATCAGTCTCTGTTTTTTAGTGTATTTTGGTGGCATTAGTCCAACCCAATAACCATTATTAATAATGTTGAGGATTTAGATTTTTTAAAAAGATATTATAACTGTAAACAAAGGGTTTTGGTTATTTTAGCATAAATTTGGCAGTGTTATTAGCTAATTACAAGTAACCAACAAATTCACTGTTATATCAACACTAGCCTTAAAGTATAAACATCGTTTTGTACAGCATGTGGTTGCATCACCCGTATTTATAACCCCTAAAGGTAAGACAGACTAAATTAATCACAAGAGGCATAAACTGAGTTTTGAAGACGTCTTTAGAATGAAATAGTTATCATTTTATTGCCCTTGGGGTTAATTTACACAATTATATGAACTCCATGTCAGGGCGACTTGGACTTTTCGTTCGGAGGAAATTCCGGCGAAGTTACCGATCAAAAAGTATTTCCACCATTTCATCCTCTAGGTTAGTCCTTGGGTTGTACCTAAATTACGGTTTGTAGAATTTAAGCCTGTTAGGAAAAGGTGCTTTTACTTCTATTGATATTAATATTACATAAAAAGTATGTGCACACTTTTTTTTCACACGACCAGTCGGACTAGTACACAGACATTTAACCCGACCGGACCTATCATTTACTAGACAATGTCGGTCGGACGTGCCTTAGTGTCGAACCCTGTGAAATTCCAAAAAATGACTAATGTCATGTTTTTCTCGTTAAAAAACATTAAGTTCCGGTATTGTCATTTTCAAATGGAAACCTACACTATAATTAACGTATTCATGTTAAACATGTGTTAGATCATTTGTCAAATATCAACTCCCTTCTAAAGCCAAGGCACTCCTGTTGTGTACTGTAAAATTATCATAACTTGATATATAATATTTCCAACTCAATCTCGATTTATAGCGAAACCTATAAGTATTTCAACATTCATTTCATCTCTCTCTCTCTCTCTCTCTCTCTCTCTCTCTCTCTCTCTCTCTCTCTCTCTCCTGCCAAATTTTCCTATTTGATATTTCACAGGTTTTCTAACAGACACGATAAAGATGATGAATGACCAGTGCGTCGGCTACTTTTAATGATTTCTCTATGCATGGAATGTGTATTCTGGCAATCGTATCCAAAATATCCCGATAATAATATGGCGAGTGAAATCTGCCGCCTGTGGGCGGACGCAAAGATAGGAGGGGTACCTCAGTGTTATCTGGATGAGGGTTTGTTTGATTTATATTTCGGTCGATATTAAAAAGCTGAATGAACAAAAACTTCACCACGGGATTGTCAATGGAGACGTAATCTCTTGGTGATGTCACCGTCTTCTAGATGGGTGGATACTAAGACGTTAATCAATCTAAAATCCACGCATTTCATGTAGACAAGATTAGTGCACAAATCGCCAAAATTCTCGAATCAATGTAGGTCAATAAGGAAGAGATATTGTGTTACTGTTAGTACGCCTAAGTGTTGACTTTAACATTTTTAAAATGTATGTCACATGGTGAAATTCGAGACCCGGTGAATAAATACGACCATTCAGTGTAGAAAATGTGCTTTACATTGCCTCTACAAAACATTGTTAGTCATAGAATGTACACTCTAGTAAAGGCAAACAATAAATAGCCTTGTCGATCTATGGACACTGATCCAGGCAATTATCAAGTCACAGATGTGCAGACAGAACTTACCTTTATCAAACAACTTTTCAGCATTTTCTAACAATTTATGACAGGTTGTAGGGCACATGTGCCAACTGGAATATCAAATGCATTGAACATAACGGCACATTTAAATGTCCCTTGGCAACGCCCACGCATCACTCTGGACATATGTACATGTAAAGGGCAATAGAAAGTGTTTTCCTACACGTATTTTAAATGGATTCATTGGAAGCTATGCTGACGTCCTCATTAAAAATTTTAAAGGTCGATATTAATTAGCACTGACGTGTTATAATTAAGTAAAACAACTACTCACAATTCTGCTGATCTGGTAAGTCATGTTTTATCACCTGCAAAAAGAAACAAACGATGTAAGTCTGAGTAATACTACAGTCACGCACTGTTTTTAAGCACGTGCGGTCATAACATATGACGTCTGCTTCAAGTGTCCGGATTCGTGCAGTTTCCACAGGACCACCGTACTCACTTGTTGCTGCGCCACGATCCACCCGAAGAATGTGAGGACCAGACCTACCTGTGTCCTGTTATCAGTGCTGTGTGATAATACAGGTATTGACAGGAATGCCTCATACTCACCTGATAACGGGATAAATTTAATACCTGAGATATCCTACACACATCTGTCCCCCTTCCTCTATTTACTTGTATTTTCTGATGTGTTGTACGAAAGCCCAATAGAACAACAAATATCGTTAACATTCTAATAAAGCATGGTCGATTTACTTAAGACGTGAGGTCTACGTGTCCCTCACACAAGAACGATATAACAATTAATTGATTTAGTACTACAGACACGTTGTGTTTATGGTCAATATGTTTATAGCTTAAATTATTATGTGTAACAATATTCCCATAGTAGAATACATCAAACATCGACGAAAAAATGTAATGTAGAATGTATAAGTGCAGAAGCATTGTATATTCCAATGAGTAGGTCCCATTTCATAGATGAAGCAAAATGGAAAAGTATGAGTGATTATATAGACTATTCTAAGTATTCATCGCATATTTCTTGTGTACACAAAAAACGAAAATATATTTAAAACGGCGTGGACACACCCATATATAAATTACAAGTACCTCTGTCTTTTTCAAAAGCAATATTTAAATATACATGTAGTTCATTGACACAAATTAGTTTCATTATTAATTTTTAAAAATACATATAAGAACACATATGCAAAAAAATTGTGTCGGCTTATTTTTTTTTATTAAAAATAAATTGACAGCTTACGCGGACCTAAAGAAGGGGGGGGGTGGTCCGGACCCCGCCCCCTTCCCCTCTAGAAAATTCATATTTAATTTAATTCACATGGTTAAATTACCGAATATAGTCCTTGGATACTCGATATCATCCTTTGGAACCCCCCCCCCCCCTCGTAAAAAAACATAGTAAATGCTTCCCCACATGCTTATATACTCAATGAATGTTTCCAACGTTCTAGTATACTAATACCCCCGCCCCATCTCCACACCCCATCACTACCCCCACATTCTAGTATGCATGTTAAAAACGTGTTGTATGTATTTTTACGTGATCTTAATATCTGAAAGCATACTACACGTATATAATATACTGATCGACGCGTGCAAACGTGTCTCATATTTGATTCACAATGTAAATTTTCAATACATTTTCAAAATGAATATACATGTACCCCTGATAAAAAAGTTCACCGCTTAGGTAGCAAGGGACAGTTTCGAATAAAGTACCCTCAATATTTTTGTAAAATTGAGAGTTGCTGTACTTGAAGGCTTATGAGTGTTGCTAAAATTCATGAAATGATTTTTAATGATTATCATTAGTTAGAGGGGTGTCTCTTGTTGAAATTGATATGCAATGTGTAGGCCACTTAGGTTAGGTACATGAGAATCAGAAGTAAAATGCGAAGGGTGCGGCTATGACTGTTGTGCTGACTTTACACAGTGAAATTGCAAGTTACAGTAAAATAACACGAAAAGTAGGTGGATGGGACATTGTAAACTATACACCGGTAAGTTTGTGACATGTGATAGTGCAACATGCACGCGGTACGGAAGGTTAACCCTCTGCAGGGAATTAGCTGGGGGAGGTCTAAAAAGCTGAAAAATCATGAAAAATTAGCAAAAATATGAAAGGGTCAAAATCTCATAAAAACAAGTATGTAGAGAATTTTATAGGTTTTGAATAGTAATTTTCTTCAGAAATTGGTGATTGGCCCTATAAAGAGTGAATTAAAGGTATTTGTGCTGAATTGGAACTGAGGAAATTCTAGTTACAGAGTTCCGAAGACATGCATCCCTTGGCTACAATGAATTGTATAAAAAAAACTGTCCCCTGCCACCTTACTGAAACTCTGGCATACAATCTACTTGTTTTCACAATCCTATCAAACAATTCCTCTCTGCAAAAGATGAACACGGCCCATGCATTTACGTATACATCTGTACATTGGTCAGGGGTTATATTAATACAGAGACGTGCAAAATGTTAAAAAATGTATGGAATCGACTACGCTTTCGAATTACTAGTATATTGCACGTTCACCATAACCTCCTTTTAAGAAATATTAACAGAACATAGTATAATGTATTGCAAAAAGACCTGTGTATAAGATTACTGTTTTATCCTTACATTATGTACACCGTGCATATGCAAATAAATCAAATCTAAGGGCACACTATCTCAAACACTTGTGTTCAAGTGGCGTACAAATTGTTTTTGTTGAGAGTTTAATTTGTAAAATGTATCATTAATTTATTACCCAGTACGTGATATGGTTAAAGTATGGCAATGTTTAGATGCATTTTTTATCAAAGCACTGGGCTAGAAGAAATCAAATATTTAATTACGACATCTCGCTAAAAGAATGGAACAATTCAAATTCCAAAAACTGGAAAAGATTATCTCAAAAAAAGAATCTTCGTTTTTAAAAACAATATTCTAAAATGCAGATGAATACATAAAAAAAAGATTGGACATCAGGCATTGCTTTATGCGTATGTAATTCCTCGACCTGTCTAAGAATTAATGGTACAAATGATATTCAATTATATCTAAGTAATAAAAGTATAATTAGTATATCAAAGTACATTATATAATATGGAGCGGATTACTAATTTTGCAACTTTAAAGGAATTGGAACTAATGTGGAAAAAAGAAAGAAAAAATGTTCATAATATCTACAATATTCACGGATCTTCATAATTGATATTTACTAGAAAAATTTACGTTTTAGACAGTCAGCATTACTCATGATTAACTTAATTAATGCAATTGCAAAATGAGATTATTGCATTATTTACATGAATAGGAGATATTGTTACCATTGATTAAGCAATCCTCTTTTACAGATGTTTTACATACTTTTTTATAAATTCAAATCAATTTCAACAGTATTTCAGCACAATGATTTACACTTAAAGCATATACATGTATACTGGTATTTTTAAGTAACACGTATCCTAAACAAAAAATAAAACTGTTTTCATTTTACTCAGTTTGTAATAATTGATATACCAACGCGTGTAATAAAATCATTATTGTTACAATATTCATTTAAGTACAGATTTTTGTCATCAACGGGTGTAAACATAACATTGCCTGTAACCTAGAGATTTTTTATGTGGATAGAAGTCAAGCAAAATCACTGCTATCTAAAGTGGAACCACCGGAACCATCGTCATCGTATGCTATCGTTAATATATTTAGTTATAATAATCACTGCTATCTTTATAACACAATGAACCATCAACACTGCCAACACAACAACGAACCACCAATCGTACCATTAGTAAAACAAAGATTAACAACGCTACCACCAACACAACGAATAACCGAATCCTCCACCAGTAAAACAAATATTAACTTATGCTTAATAGCACTACAATTAAAACAATGTATAACCAATTCTTCCAACAGAAATCCACAGATCTAAAAGATAAAGAATTTTTTCATTTATTCTTTTAGGAATTAAACCAATTCAACGAATGACCAAACTTTCCACTAATAAATCAAAGATACATGTAAACAATAATTATACCATCAACACAATGAATCTAACAACCAGAGGTTACATCTACCACCAATGCAATGAATGACCGAATCATCCACCAGTAAACCAAAGATAAACATTACTACCATCAATACAATCAACCACCAACGTCAACACAATTAACAGCTAACACATCACAACTACGTTGGACTAACAACTCAACAAATAGCAACACTCACCAAGACAGCAAATCTACATGTACTATAAACACAACTAATCAACAACTGTCTTACAGTGCAACCAGAAAAACACCCCTAAAACAAAGAACAACCATCCTTACGACTTAATACAAGTCAGTAAAACTAATACCAGCACATTGAGAGACCAGCTTACGACTATAACAAGTCACCAATATACTAGCACATGGAACGACCAACACTACATCCAACAAGATAACCACTAACATTTTATATGAGCTATCAACAGAATGATTCAATAACTCCACAACAACGACATAAAGTTCCTCTCCTACAAATTACACATTAAAGGCACCACAAATACTACCACACCATCATCAACCCTAACACCAGTATGATAATCCACAAGCATTGCCACCAAATTAACGAATCACCAACATAACACCACCAATCTAATGACCAACAACAGCATAAGAAAATGAGATTACTTAAAACACAAACTCTCCCATATAAACACGAGGTATCATAATTTACCATCAACGTAATCCATCAAATAATATATTATTACATGTATACTAAAATAGCAACACGGCCAATTGTTCACTTATTTGGGAACATAACAACATCATAATTTTCTCGGGGTTTTTTTCCTTGGTCAACAACATTTTTTGGGTTTGGGTATGTGTAAAAGATGCTAGGTGCCTGGGTTTAACATTTAGTTTCAAATATTTAAGGACCTCAATAGATTTAGTGATATACGTGTGTTAGTAAGACCCATCGCCATTTAGTGGTAGCTGCCTATGATGAACTTTTATGGCAACTACGGTACTTCTTACCGTACAAGGTGTGGTGATAAAAATTGGATCATTGAGCCAGACAGTTGGGTGCGGAGACCCAGACAACTACTCAGACCTTACACACGAAGCAGACACAATGCAGGCAGTGCAGGGGATAAAAGTCTTTGTAATTCATTCGTGTTTTGACTGCATATTGAAAAAAAAACACATCTAGCTAAAATTTGGCATCTCCTTTCAAACAATTAAAACCAATAAAACATCAATTTTACGGTTTGAGTAAAAGAAGTTGGTAATGGATATTTTAAATGACCGGCACTGAAAAAATTCCTAGTCTGGAGGTTATTTTTCTACTGCATTGTTAAGTGGGGTATTTATTTACTGACATCACGCAATATTTGTAAGAGTGTCAAAATTAAAGCTTTTTTAATTATTTTTTTTTTTAATTTTCTTTTATCAGTTGTCTCATGTTTTTTTTATTGTTCTTTTGCTCTTTTGTAATCCAACAGTGTCTTCTCTTCCTCCAGCAAGAAATAATATTGAAGTTTGTACTCCCCTCTGTAGGTTGATGTAGTAGACAATCAAATCAACCCACGGCATCCATTCATATTTACTTCAATTGAGTACACATCACTGATACATACATGTACGTCCCGTCAGGACGGTCCTTTTGATTTAGCCCAAACTAACCTTTACTCTTTTCTCTTTTCTCTCTCTCTCTCTCTCTCTCTCTCTCTCTCTCTCTCTCTCTCTCTCTCTCTCTCTCTCTTATGACTTATGTCATGTTTTTCTCGTTAAAAAACATAAAGTTCCGGTATTGTCATTTTCAAATGGAAACCTACACTATAATAAATGTATTCATGTTAAACATGTGTTAGATCATTTGTCAAATATCAACCCCCTTCTATAAAGCCAAGGCACTCCTGCTGTGTACTGTAAAATTATCAAAACTTGATATATAATATTTCCAACTCAATCTCGATGCATAGCGAAACCTATTTCAACATTCATTTCATCTCTCTCTCTCTCTCTCTCTCTCTCTCTCTCTCTCTCTCTCTCTCTCTCTCTCTCTCTCTCTCTCTCTCTCTCTCCAGAGTGAGGCAATAAAACGTGTAAATGATTAATTTGAAGGTTCTTCAATGGAAATACATGCATATATATATAACATAATTCTGTTTTATATTCTACTTTACTGTAAGATGTGCATAGTTAATTGAACTATTTTAGGTCTACGCAATTTGATAAAAAACAATAAAAAATGTTTTTATATATATAATATAAATTTTTAATAACCGCGCGTACACTCTTATAAATAGTAAACACTTTGATCGCGGGTTATGTAATACTTTTTATCCCCTTTTAACGGGAATGTCTCTGGATACCACGGAAATAAGTGCATCGATGTTTATTTAACTATTCCTGGTATATCATGTACTTGACTCATGTCAGACATTTTACCAATTATGATGATTTGAATAAAATACATGCATTTATTTTTCTTTACATCTTCACTTGAGACCGGTGATGTTTTATAGGCCTAGACAGTGGAAAAATTAACCGATCGCGATCGCTTGTTCGATTCCATCTTTTTTATTACACAACTATTGACAACAATATCCAGAATAAAATCAATTTCAGGAGTCATATATATACAAAATAACTGGACGTTGTAGTAGAATAGATCCTGTATAAAATGATATGAATATCTAAAATATATTAGGAAAAAGATTTAATATTTTTTCTCCGGGTATTCTTGTGTAAAACGTTGAGCCCCTTTTGTAACAGGATGTTTTATATGTCATATTACATGTTAAGCATTGCACTTCCCAAAAAGATCTTAAACAACTGTTAATATATATGTAAACTTACATCAATCTTTGAACCCCTTGTGGGGCACAAGAATTGTGCAGGGGCCCACGTCTAAACAATTTAAAAGAATCAACCATATGTCAAACTGATCGACCATAAATAATACCACATATTATATATTCAATAATTCTTAATTATCTACCGTTAAAAGAAATTATGGCCCTTCATTTTATCAAATCTAAATTCCTTTTACCAAAGAATGCTTTGTTCCAAGTTTGGAGGAAATCAGCCTAGTGGTTCTGGAGAAAAAGTCAAAAACGTAAAAAGTTTGCAGACAGATAGACAGACGGAATGACAGATGCCGGACAAAAAGTGATCAGACGAGCTCACTTGAGCTTTCAGCTCAGGTGAGCCAATGCAACAAAATATTTAAAAAAAAAAGAGGCTAGAAAACATTAACGGTCACCTGAGTATAATACAACCCCACAAATAACAGTACTCATTAAAATAGCAAACGAATATGAAATTATATGAAATGATCACAAATAGCAGGATGTATTATTCAAAAATTTGTGTTTTTCTATACATTCGTACGCTAAATTTGGCGACCGTCAAGATGCCGCATTATTGGTCCAGGAATAGTTCAACAAGTTTTAATCTATATGTGTATAATTTGTAAGTAAAGATTTTAATTTTATCTTCCAACATATTTTTATACATAAGTAGTGATGTTTAAGCTGTCACTGTTTTGAACAATACGTTAAATCTTCACTATATCAGGATGCCTGCATTGTAATATCACAAAAAGCTAGTGGCATTATCGCCTAGTTCTGAAAAAAAAGTTTTCAAAGATTTGGCCTTTTTAGGCGCCTCCTGTGCCCCAAGTACTGTTCCAGGGACCAAAGTTGCACATTTTTAGATCTACATTATATATTATTGTATGAATAGCATTATCACAGATGGTAGCATTGTGTTACTGAGAAGATATTTTTTAATATTTCTATGCTGAACTTTGAACCGCTACCGGGGCCCAGTATAATGGTCTTGGGATCATAGTTTTAACAATTTTAACAATTCAGAATCTTTTCCATAAGTTGTGGGATCTCCTGGAACTTTTTTTTTGCATTCCTTGTGCAGAAGGTCTTGTAAAAGAGATATTCCAAGACATCCCCTTTTTACCATGACTATCTCCCCTTTTAAAAGGTTGGCCATTACCTTAAAATTGTTAAAAATTCAGAGAAAACCCCCATCTCGTGCAGTGTAAGAATACTTTGTGCCAAGTTTGAATAAATTGATCCATTCGGTGCAGAAGATGTTTACAAGAGTTTCATACAAGAACACTCATGAGTGTAAAAGCTGACGTACAAGTTATCAATGAAAACTGTAGTTCTAAAGTACTGAGTTTGATTACGTAAATACTGTCCATAAACTATACATCGATATAGTTTACAGCAGATAAATCTAGATTATCGACTGTAAAACAATGTACATTTTTGTGAATTTGGCCCGCCATATTGTTTTGGTTTTTTTTGTTTTTTGGTTTTTTTTTTTGCTAAAATTGTTTACCATGTACTGTCAGAGTCGGGTTGCTGGTGACAAAATGTGAACTTCATAGGGGGTACCCCATAATATTCAAATGTTGTCAGAGAGGTTTTCTGATTATTTCCTCAAAAACCACCGATACCTATGTCAGTGATCACAAAAAGTCGACTTATCTAAAAAAAAAAAAAAACATGATGCAATATTTTTTTCTTGATTTGAAAACCCTGATTAATTCTTCCCTTTATTGTTTATTTAACATCTGAGTAAAATCTAATCCTTCCTGTATTCAAGTAACGATTACACATGCACATTTATAAGCTTTTTGACATCTTTGCGATTTTAGGGTATTTCAATAAAGTTTCGGTACAGTTCATAAATTGTGTGTGTTAGAAAAGGCCTTTAGACTACAAAGCTTCAAAAAAGAAATGTTACTTTAGAATAGATTGTACCTTTATTTTTTTTAAGTAATCAGCCTTAATCACTCGGAAACCGACGGACTGGGTGTCGGTAGGGAAGCTTCACAATATGAAACATGTTGTGGTCGGTATTTTTACAGAGCATATGATAAAGGTGGCGTGGTTTCCATACACGACATGGAGTGCAATAAATTCTTTAAGTTTAAACAGGTGTGCACCGTATATGTACATCACCCACAGTCCACTCCTTTGAAGTATTAGGATGGAAATAAAAGAAAGTTAATACCTCGCCGAAATGGGATAATAATAAATACGTATGATATCTAAATTAACATATCAGTTAATTTTATACTTGCATCTAGATAGCAGGTACATTTGTATATGATAATGTGATCTTATTAAGAAGCAAATCTAAATATATAACAAGAAATAATAATTTAACCGATAGGTTAATCATTATCAAAAAGGCAATTTAATCTATCTCAAACCAATAAAGCATATTAACGATAGGTGGAGTTACTGTTAATTATGAAGCCAAGATGAGAGAGCTAGTTCAAAATTCTTACCCCTGGTGAAATAACGGCCATCAAATCGAAAAAGGAAATTAAGTTTATCATTCTTAATTTGCTCTCCCAGATTAATCGCAATTTCCAACCAGGAAATTTAATGTAAAAGTCCAGTTTTTTTAAGTTTAATGCGTTTTCCTGTTTAAATCTGGCGTTTAATTCTTAAAATACATGTAATTTCATTTCATTAATATAGTATTTACACACACAAGGTTAATGACTGACTTATCATGACAAAATTAACTTCATTGTTTGTGGTGTGCTTTTATCATGATGTAGTGTGCTTTTGTCGTTATGTGATATACATTGTTATTTAAATTGTTATATTTGTTATTTTAAGTGATGTACAGGGTGTCCCAGAATATCTGATACCATTTAAATTCATACAAATTAGATAATGTTTGACCAAAACTCGTAAATAGCGACTGAATTAACATACGGTGCGCTTTTGTTTTTGGGTGTTTTGTATTTTTTTTAAGAAAAAAAAAAGTAATCGATTAAAAAATGACAAATCAAATCCCATAATGACAAAATCACATTACATTAAAACACACCATCTAATGCTAAAAGCACACCAAATAATAAGAACAGCAAATCATCAATTACAAATGCACATAATATTATCTGATTAAAGCGCGTACATGTACATGAAGCTAATTCAATTTTGTCATGACAAGACAGATTAGGCCTTCCATAAGTATATATACAAGCCACCCAAATATACGAGGAATGTATGATGCATCTGATGCCAGTGATGGTTTATATACATAGAAGACGAGAAGAGCGCGCTAATAACATGTATAATATTTTTTATTACCTAATCAAAGGGATTTTGTTGTTTGATTACAAATTAAATATTTGAGTCTATTTTGAACTGCCGGTCAATAGACTGCGATCTATTAGACCGCCGGTCAATAGACTTCGATCAATTGGACAACCGGTCAATAGACTGCGATCTATTGGACCGGCAACGTATATCAGAAAGCGGGTATGTTAATGTTACATCCTTTCGATAGTTCTCAGGGAATGTATATTCCTTTACATAGACGCTGTTTTTAGTACTTGGTGAAACCAAATTCAATGTTATCAAAATGGAGTATCAAATAATCAACAGTTTAAAAGCTTTATATAGGGAAAAAGACTATTTAAAATCTATTGGGTTGAACACTCCCCCTTCTTTGTGTAAACTAATATTAAATTGAGATGTTGTAATGCATGCAACAGGTTTTGTGCATGTAAAAGATGGGGAAAAAAATCTGAGTATATTGCATAATGGCACGTAAACCATCTGCAATATGCGAATTGTAAACCCCGAAAACTAAAAAAGAAATTAGGTAATAAAACAATTATTTAATGCTTGAACAGTCAATAGACCAGAATTTTTTCCCTTGGTGCAGGGAACAGCTCAGTATGATCTATTATTTTTTTAATTGTATAATACAATATAATACAATTGTATAATACAATAGCTGAGTTGCCTTTTTATTTATTGCACGTTGCCCAGATACTTTGAACTTTTTAAAGCTTTGTCGAATATATTTACATTTACATGTATTTGCTTATCTTTGATATTAGAAATTAAAGTTATTAGTTAACAAATACATGAAGTGTTAAACTGACCAGATTAAATAACAAAGGACAAGAGCGTATAAGGCCTGACAAATCCCCCCGTAGCCAGGATTTTGAAATGACATATGAGCATATGAAAAACCCTTTACATTTGAAAGTGTACATTAGGACATGTACATGTATATTATAGAACTGCACTTTCTGACAAATAAATATCATACATTCATACATGTACATGCACTTGGTACTTATTTCCTTTGGTTTATTGGTTTGCTTTCTAAACATTACAGCATGATCTCTTATCTGTGTTAGCGCTATTTTTATCCGACATTGTGTGTAAAATAAACATTACGTAAATTTTTGTCTTTATATAAATGGTATAAGATATTTTTTTTCATAATAATCCAATAAAAAAGCAGAAAATGTTTACTTAAAAGCAAATGAATTCAAAAATAGAACGCCGTCTATACGATTCGAATACCCTCTCAATCGAGAAGGACGGACTACGAGCCTCCGCCTATCACAGTGAGCTAGTTGACACATTAGAGTGCAGGTGAATAAATTCAACTGTTTGACAATAATTAATAAAGTAAAACGTTTTTGGTTAAAACCACAAACTTTACCCATTATGGGTCTAGACTCCATTTTAATAAATCAATGATAAAAATCAACAAGAGGCCCATGGGGCCACATCGCTCACCTGAGCAACAATGGGCGTTCAAAAACTATTGTGCCATATGGTTCTCGATAGAATAACAAAAAAATAAATATTGTAAAGTGTTCGAATTTTACACTTATTTTTGCATACACGTAATCTTTGACATTATACCTTCATGAAATACTGTTTTTACACAGAATAAGAAAATCCTACGCAAGATATAGAACTAAAGATTTGGTAGGGGTACACTGTTATATAACTTCTAATTCCCTGTATTTTCGTTCTGCCCCCTCCCCCACTTAATAAAGCGATCAAAATATATGAGAGCATATAGGTACATTTTCTTCCTCAAATACTTACTATAGTTATTGTATCTTTTTTTTTAAATATAATAGTTATTGTATTTTATCAAAATAATCCTACATGTATATATGTGAAGAAGAAAATTGCACCTCAATGCGCTCAATTTCTCAAATTAAAAATATTCAACAATTTAATTTGTCTTCTCCATTATAATTAAATGACTATTGTTTACCTCGCGTAAACTCGTGACTTTTATAACTTTACTCACACTTGATTGATGAATACACTGGAATGAAAAATGTTGTCACGTGACATGTTAAAGAGCTATAAAAATCAATGTTACCGTATTGACAGGCACATCACTCTAATTTACTATGGCCCGCCCATTATTTTCATTTTTATTCAAAAATAACGAATGGCTACAAACCAGGATAATTTTCCGCTGTAATATTTTCTTAGGAATAGCGATAATTCTTTTATCCCCGCAACAGAAATGTGTCAGAACTATGGAAACTGTTTTAACGATGTCGTTTTTATTTACAGTAACTCACATTTCACATCATTCATTGTATAAAGAGGGGGCCCCCAGAGAGAAGTTATATACAGCATATCATTCTTTAATTTTTTTGTGTACAAATATTTAACATACTCTAATTCATATAGAATATCTAATGATCAACCAAAATTTCAGCGTCAATCGTAGAATTATAAGCAAGATGAGCTCAAAATTTTGCTAGGTTTGAGTCATATTTTGTTCACATGAGTTATTACATTCAGCTTAAGATTTTTAACTTGGTATATCCTATTCGGCATTTAAAATGGAAAAAAATGAATGGCCCAGATCTGTGTACAGAAAATTGTGAGCAAATCTCTGTATCTTGTTTATAATTCGAAGCTTAACACTCAAATATGGTAAGTAAATAGAAATTGTAAACAATTAAACACAAGAAACGTGCACTATAACAAATAAAGAACACAATTTATTTTTCAAAATGAATCATATACATGTATATACCTACATATTTCCGTCAGCGATATTAAACTCTATTTAAACTGAATAAACTCGAGAAAATGCCAAGCATCTCAACAAAACATATTGCATTATTCTACCATTACGCAAAAGATGACACCGAATTACCGATAGCCTGAATGAATTGCATTTTAGTTCTTTCTTATTACATCAGATGTTGCTTAATTTGCGCAGGTAAACAGTAAACTGTTTGATTTACCGAAGTCTCTGTTTGATTTGATACGTAAAAATCAGGAAATACAAGCGACAGTTCCCAGGTTAACGCAAAGCATAAATGAAAACAAAACGAAAATCACAGCTAACACCACCGTCATTTGTGAAAACTGTCAACGCATTGAAATATTCAGCCTCAATTTACTTCACAAAATCGGCACCAATGTATTTTGCATGTTTCAAAGATTCCCTTCGTACACGAACTGTTGCACAACAAACAAATTCATCGTTGTCAGATCGACCCGTTTATCATATAGTGTCATGGCCGCTTTAAACAAAGAACCTCGTTTTAGAATTATGGAATACGAGTCTTTGGTAAAATGGGTAAGCAAACCCGGGCCGGGGCAAAATAAAAGCCGGGGCAGATCGGCAATCGTCAATTCCAAATATTTTGCAGCATTATTTTGCAGCAATATTTACAGCTAATACAAATATACTGGTCAGTAAATATCTTGAAATTTTAATGAGATTGGCAGATTAATAACTGTCAATCTTTTGTTTTGCCCTGGCCCGGTCATGCCTACCCATTTTACCAAGACTCATGGATGCTATAAATTGCTTGAAACACGCCTTTTCTTTCTTTCTTTCTTATTATTTTCGTAATCACTCAGATTTGAAACAGAATTAGCCCATAATTTTTGCAATTTATATTTTCCTTTCCATAAGGATTACTTATGCTAAATTACATTGAATTTTACTCAGTAGGTCTTGAGAAGAAGATTTTTAAAAATGCACCCCCTTTTTCTACAGTTTCGATGTTTTCTCCGCTTTGAATGAAGATCTGTCTTTCATTTTTGCAATTTATATTTGACTTTCCATAAGAATGCTTTGAGCCAAATTTGGTTGAATTTGTTAAGTGGTTTTAGAGAAGAAGTTCAAAATGTGAAAAGTTTACAGACGGACAGACGGACGGACGGACGGACAGACGGACGACGTACAAAATGTGATCAGAATAGCTCACTTGAGCTTTCAGCTCTGGTGAGCTAATAAAAACTTATTCTTTAAATAAAAGTACTTTTAGGATGGAGTCGGGACCCATTCAAACCTAAATTTTGAAATTTAGAACAGTAAATGATCCAATATTTGGCATAAAACGCTGTGTAGCTTAATTTGGAAACCTATAACGGTCGTGTTTATAAAATGAAAGCACAATATTTACTTCCATCGTGAAATTTATTTTATAAACAAAAGACACATGCCAATAATTAATATTCAAATTTAAATTGATTTTTTTTTCTTCATTGCTTCAAGAGGGGGATATACAACGCCTTGTGCGCCCTTGTTCTTTGGCTAACGTACTCATTTGCTATCGGCTATTTACATATTTTACTAGCGGCCGCGTGATGATAAAGGAACCAACAAACTTGTACCAAAAAAAAACGAGCATAAAACTTGGATGAACGGACAAACAGGCGGACAAGAGGGCTAAATGCATGCATCGGGATTATGGACAAATTATGAACTGCAAGTTCTATGATATGCTAAATCTGATTATATAATGATGACCGACCTACCTTACAATCTACCGACGCCGCGGTCTGGAAAGAGATGTTTAGAGTGCACGCCTGCACGAACGACCTTCACACCCCAAACTCTGGCGGAGAATTCTGACAATCCTAGCACTGATAAGACACATGCTGTTTGTACATCTTAGCGGTGGTAAAAAGAACGCTTATTAAAATGATGGTATTTGACTAGTACTGTATCAGACTATCTGTATTAACCTTGAATGAACACCATACTGCAGACAGTCTCCTACTTTCTTTGCACTGCATTGATACAATGTATATATTTATCCCCCGCCTGAGTCAAGATAATTAATCGTGACATTCTAGGAATTTTATGATTTCAAAATGAACAAATACATCACGTTTTTAACATTGTCAACAATTCTTATAATGCTATTCTGTCAATTTGCTGTAAATTCTCAGAATATTAATTAAATCAACCACGATCGAAGAACTGGGTTGTTTTTTTTAATTTTGATCTGTAAGTCTTTTTATTAATTTTATTTAAATTTCTTATATCGTCGCCGCTACCTATCTGTATATGTATTTCTTCCGTTCGTGTCTATTACTGGCTTTATGACTAGTGCAGTATTTCTTTTGGTAGAGTGTAGAGTTATCGCTCTTCTCACTCTTTCATAACTTTTAATTCAATTTCAATTTTTATATACCTTAAGAGAAAAAAAAATGTTATTACAGTCAGTCAGTCAGTCAGTCAGTCAAGTGTATATAACAGGAAATCCAGTTCAGCTCAGATTAGGAAATCCTGTTCTCCCAATTTTTAGAAGCATGGCCATTATATTGAAAATATCTCTCTATTAAAACATTTTATAAGTGCAATTCCGCTTTACTTTGTAATTTATAAGGACATACTCTGTGCTTTTAAATGTAAATATTTACAGGAATTTCCGATTCCATTATTGTTCTAGATCTTGACAAAGTTTTGCTTTTTTAAACCGGTTAGAAGTTATACCATGTATATCTAATTAATATATATGTTACACTAAAGTTTGAAAATTCAGAGAATTTAAAACAATCTATAACAATTCAAATTGTAACTTTAATGTAACATATATATGTATGTATACAACTGACAGTTTGCCAGCAAAACATCTCACTGAATAGAATATTTTTAATACATATTGATATGTGCAGAAAATTTTGATATGATGATTTTTATACCGGGAGTTGTGTTCTTTGATGAAAATTTTTGTTGTATTAAATGCACACATTTTGCACTTAATTAGATGCATTATTTGTTAATGAATAGAATGCAACTGTACGCAGGATTGCACATATGTGGCATTGCTTATTTTTTTCGTTCATTTATAAAAGAAACGGACAGGCATAATTTATAACCTTTTAAAATATCAGAATAACATTTTTTTAGGGAAAGAGTTTATCGTTAACAAATGGAACGGGGGGGGGGGTGTGATATACGAATTTCCCATGTCCAAATATATCGTCCGATAACACATGATTAATAATTTCTTTGTGAGAACTTAAAATAAAAGTATCATTTTGGTTTAGTTGAAATCTCTTTTTGGGGGGGGGGGGGTTAAGAAAAGAAAAACAAATTTACTTTTTCAGAAAATACATATAGGCTCTCCCAATTTATGTTATAATGTATATTTACATACATGTATGTTCCTTTTTCATCCATTCGTACTAGAGAGAAAAAATTACACTGGTCATTGATGAAGATTTTACATCGAGTACGGCGAAGGCACATGCACTTGTTTTTGTAACATAGAGTACTTATATACCATAGAGTCTTTGTGGATTACCTGAACATGCGTACTATTTTTTCTGTTACATGTACATGTAAAAATTAAACAAATGCTAGAAGCAAATTTATCTTCCACTGGATCACTTTTCCTGTTAATATTATAATTCATATCTTTTATTGTGGGTTGATGAGTCTTTTTCTACTGATATTAACAATCAATTATTTTCACTTGTTTTGTCATTCATGCAAAAAACTGGTGGATTCAACTAAGTATTTGCTTGTGTCTTACGTTTATTTTATTTTGTAATATTCTAATCATATACTTTTTAATTTGTTATATCAACCAGTTGTAAGTTTTTGTAAAATTTATTTTGTTTTAATGGTAAAGACCTTATAAGTTGTCAGAACTTGTGTCTGAACCTTTTGTATTCTTTGAAATAAGATAAAATATTAATATGCTAAAATCATATGAATACTTTATCGCAAATTCTAAACGGTAAACAAGCGTATGTGAAAAACACTCCACAACAAAGTCATCGGGCTCGAGATTCCAATAGTACTTTCAGATTTGTTTCCCGTTTCCGTTGAAAACAACAGTTCGAACAAAAAAGGCAACAACAGGCCAAAGAGTAGGTTTGTTTCTTTGGTAAATGTGTTATTTAAATGTTATTTATTATGTTAAAACAATGGCTTTTGATCTAATACATATAAGTATCCCATTATTTTGATTTTCATATGTGTTTACTTTTAGAAGATATTTGCTTGATTACGCAGGATTACCAAAACTTTCTTTTTATGTGTATCAATTTTTAACACTTTGCTTTGTTCACATGGAAAAGAAATAGATTCTGTAACTTTTTTGGTTATTAGGTTTATTTCTGGCTGTTTTTTGGAAATTATTGTTGTCACAGACAAAAGAACGAGAAGTAAGTAAAGTAAGTAAATGATTTATTGTAGTGACTTGTGTTTCATAAACAAATAAAGATACATGTATATGATATAATACCTTAATGAATAAACACCCCGCCTATCGGACCTATATGTCACTTTATAAACATGAATATACAGATAATAAGTTTACGCATTGTTATTTTTATACAGGATAGATTGTCTGCACATAAAAGCTGAATATACAAATTATAATATGATAAATATACAAGAAACCGTGCCTTGCTTTCTGTGGACTTGAACAATCCATCATTTTTTTATTAGACAGTCAAAAACAGACCTATGGAGTGCTTGTTTTGTGTTGTACCCAAATATTTTATATGAAAGATCTACATGTACAGTATTTTGAAAAAATCTGTAGCCCTTTTCGCAAAAAATCTTAAGATTTTGCATAAGTTTTTAACTTAATATCTTCAGAGAAATCTTAAGTGCTTTTCACGAATGCATGCAGGCTTTCCTTAAGATTTTACAAGTTTTCCTTTCCCTAGCAACGATCTCAATCCACTTAAGAAGATAAATAAACTAAAATTCTCATAAACAGGATGCAAAACTGAAGTTGAATGATGTGATACAGATGAAATCAAAACATGATGTCCCAATCACAATGGTGTTTGGTGTGATGTAGGAAAATCTTAAGAGCAATATTATCCATCAAAATTTTTGGAGAGTTTATGTATATTTTTCTGATGATAACTTCTATATACTGGTAATGCAAAAAAATGGTAAAATGTGGCTAAATCGTTATATTTAGCTGTTTATCTTGTATATTTTACATCCTTTGTTGATTTTTTACAGTTTTGAAATACTTATGAGAGGTTATAACGGTATGCTATCGTAAAGTTACGACAAATTTTACACGTAAGAATCTTTACCTCAACTTAATAAGATATATATCTTGTGAAAATGAACAAAAACCTAAGTTTTCACTTTCAATAAAAATTGATTGTGAGAACCTCAGATTTTTTGTGAAAGGGCTACAGTAGTGGTTTTTGTGTTCCTGTCTATAGTTTGCTACTTGTTAGATGATATTACTCTGATCCTTGAAGAAATACATGTAAATAGATAACATTTTATATTTGTTCTGCACTGTCTATAGAAACATATTGGGTATTGTCAACTATGGTGTATATAATTTGGGAATATAAATTGGGAGATGAAGTCACTTTTTTTCTGAGGTTGGTCAGCCAAATTCTAATAGCGGTATACTGTGTATTCAGAGAGATGTACGTGTCAACTGTCAAGCTTTTGCAAAACTTTGGCCAATTTGTCAGGTGTAAATTTTCACTCATGGTAAGCTGACACAGAAATATATAAATATAAAATATAAATAAAAACTTATATTATGACCTGACAACCTTGACAAGCCAATAATATTGGCATATTACAAATAATGCCAAATAGTACAATGCTTTTAATTACAGTACATGTACTATGATACATATGTTACAGCAGTCAGCATCACATTGTATAATTGTAATTGTACTAAATTAAATGGTATTGATTTATTGCACAATATGCAGAGCATTGCAGTGACAACTTCTGCTTGCATTATTTCAAAAGAAATCCGGGTATATAACTGATGCATGTGTATGCAAGTATGATATATTTGGCAAAAACTGGTTTTGCAATGATTTAACAGAGATTTGATTTAGATATGTAAATATGGAATTTAGTGATCAATATAATTGATCAACGAAACATAACTTATGCTCGCCTGCAAAAACCATTACAGATTTAATTAGTAAATAGAATTCACAGCCAAATGTTACATTTTACATTAACAGTATATATAATGAAGTCTATAAATCAATGAAAGGTTTGAATTTGGGGTACATATCACAGGATTTTTCATAACACAACATGTACAACATATGAAAACAGTTATGTCATTGGGTATACTACACTTTACGTGCATGAAGATGTTTATTTTCAATGGATGCATCAATTGTTGTATTTGTTCTATTTTTGCAATACTGTAACAAAGGTTATTTGCTAAACTGGGAAGACACTGCCGAACTGAAAGGATTATGCATATCTATAAACACATGTGCAGCTTGTGCTTTTGGGATTTTAGCCTCTACTTAAACATCTGTCAGTTCTAAGTTTAGTGGCACTATTGGTGTAAAGGTGTATTTTAAAATACCAATTTTTGCATAACCACATGCAGGTAAAGGAAAATTAAAAAACAAGGGATTTTGTAGAAAGGTAGACAACTGTTTCAGTAGCAGTAATCTATACATGTAGATGTATGTTGTATGTGTGTAGGTTATGTATAGGAAGTTTTAATATATATACATGTACTTTGTTTGTTGCACATAATTACTGCTATGACTTTATTTAACATTTCATATCCTAGCGGCATATCAAGTATATAGCTTTATAAAGCTCCAAATGATCAGGAACATATGATTCTTGTAAAAAAAAAAGGAAAGTACAGTTTTGATCTAGAGGAAAAATGTCCAAGCTTTACATTTTATGATTTATGCAAATATCCATAGACGTACTAACTAAGGGAAATTTCAGAACATATTTGCACTCATTGTTCTGATCATGGACCATTTTGATGATTGTCTGGGTTTGGTTTTTCCTTTTCCTTTTATTTTCAAAAGTGTTTACAAAGTACATGTACATACAATTCCATGACAAACAACTTTTGAAATGTCGGTTACATGAACTGGGTTATGTCACTAGGGACGCAAAACAAGGAACAAAGAACGCGATAATTGCTAGTTGTTATTTGGTGAGGTTATACATTTCCTGAAGTCTAATATTTTTTTTGCACATGAATACATAAGTATATAAGTACGAGGACACTTCATGCTTACATCCTCATTGCTCGTGCATCCAAGTGTCTGAATTCTTGCCGAGATCGCACAAGGTCATCTTCATTGACGTCAGAATATGGGTATAGACTGATAAGCCTGATCTGTTCATAGATCAAAGACACAAACATTGATTTCCGTAAACAAAACGACCCTACAGATACATGTACATGTATGTTGCTGTTAGATATTGAAATATTGGGATGATTCAAAATCAAGGATGTTGTTGTGCAATTGTTTGAAAAGTTCGGGAAGTGCTAAATTGACTCGAATGTGCGCAGGCTTGACCAAGTTATAGAGTGCTTGTCTACCCTGCTCAAAATGTCTATATATTATTAGGTTATATTCTGTCCAGCAGAGCTTATTTTTAATATTTTCATTTTCAGCTGTCTTTGTCTGTGATAATATTACGAATCAGTTTTGAACGTTATAGCCCAATAACTTCATAAAAGATGAGTGACACAAAATGGGTGTGTCTTATACTAAGTTATAGCCAAACCGAAAAATGGTATTGGCTGCACCGCGTAGTAATACATAGGATGTGCTTCATGAAAAAAATATAATATAAATATAAGTAATAAGGAATCATTCTTTGAATATTATGAGCTAGGTGATAATATCAGTCGGAGCGTGGTCAAATCTATCATAAAGCCCTTCTGGCTTTATTGGATTTGACCACGCCCCGACCAAAATTATCGCCTCATAATACTAAATGAATGATTCCTTATTCCTTAATTAATATCTCTGCTCCATTTCTTGGCATCAATGTTGCTTGTTGCTTGTTTTTGATCTTGCATGTCTCTGTTACTGTGTGCATCAGATTCTAGTAGAATGAATAAGTTTTGCATAAAATTGAAATGTTATACTCTAGCTGGCAGAGTGTGCATTTGATAGAAGTAAGTGTAATGGTCTCTTATAGTAGGGAGGCATTTAATTTTAGTTTGCTTACAACAGATGTGGTAGGAAGTTGGGGGATTATACCCTAAAGATGACACATTTGATACAATGAAATTCCCAGTGCATTGTTGTAAGTACATTGTAATAATAACGCTGAGGCTCGTAATAGATTCCAAATGGTAACTTGATTTCATCCAACTAGCCGAAGTTGCATAATCCACCACAATTCATCATATTAATGCATCACTTTTAAAAAAAAAAAGAGAAACAAACTACCATAAAAAAAGATTAAAGAGATTTGTGGGTGTTGGAGCAGGCAGGACACAATGAGCTGCTGGTTAGAAGAGGAGCAAGTCAATTGCGTCATGTCTGCGTAAGGTTGCATTGGAGTTTGTTTATTGTTCTGGGAGGGTAGTCAGCTAGTGTACGTACATCTCAAATCTGATGCTGTTATATACATGAACTACTTACGTGATGACCAGAATTGATACACAGGAAGTAAGCGGGAAGTGAAGAGTACTATTTGTCGACGATCTGTATCTTCACTGTTCTTATATGGAACAAGTATTTATAACCATTGGCTGGAATATTTCTGACCTTATTAGAAACATAGCTGGATCTTATTGTGTGTATGCAGGCCTCTGATACCAACAGGTAGACTTTGTGTTTATTGTTTTGTGTATTTATAAAGTAAGAACAGTTTGTCATGTACATGTGTATTTTATGTGTGAAAAAACAACTGGATCTTTGGAAGCTAATTGTTTTTCACAAAAATATATGTATGTATATATGGAAATTTTCGATGAATTTTCAATCATATTTTAAGGGTTTTGAAAATTTTGTGAGTTACAAGCTTGAATTTTTATACAAATTTAATATTTCATTAAGATACAGGAGAAACATATATATATATATATATATATATATATATATCTATATCTATATCTATATCTATATCTATCTATCTATCTATCTATCTATCTATCTATCTATCTATCTATCTATCTATCTATATATATATCTCTCTCTCTCTCTCTCTGTGTGTGTGTGTAAATGGTCTTATAACTAAATTCCCAAAAGGACATTTTTCGCATCAGTTAATTGAAGGATTGACTATATATTAATGTAAATTGAATATTTGTATTATAATGTCAGACTGTTTTAAAAGTGTTAATTACGAAACAAAATATGCTTGTTTTGCTTTAGTACATGCGATACAGAGACAGAGGGAGTGATCAGTAACATCCTTAGCTGGGAACATTTTTTTGCCATAGCCCAGGGCTAGAACACATGCGTAAACTCATTTACTAAGTACAATCTAATTGGCATTGATTTCAGTAAGTTGATAGATTTGTCCTTGGTAGAGCATGTATACAAATTTAAGTGACTAGCTTCAATGCTAGTGTTGCTCACTGTGTGTGACTTGCTGGTGGATGTGTGGGCTTTACATAGGGGACTCTGGGAGGGGCATATGTTGGTCATGACATTCTGTCACAGATATATACAATGTTAATGTCTGAGTTGTACTAGCTGGTACATTATGTAACAGTATCAAGCAGGGGATGTACAGTGTAAGCAATTAAGTAAGTATATTACATTATGTATGAGGATCTGACTAATTGATGTTCCCCGAAACATCTCTATATAATTTGTTTGGGTGGAGACAGGAGTTTGAAATTTTACTGAGAGTGTATTTTAATTATAAAAGGTAAATTGCTGATGTTTCTATCGATATTCAGTAAATTTGGTAACTGGCATTAATCTTTACTTATTACTTAGAAATGATAGAGTGGTATCCATCTCAATAAATATTAGATGCAAAATTGTATTTTCAAGGAAGTTGAAGATGAAGGAATGTAAATATGATGCTTATTCTATAATTTCTATCGGTATATGAATCCCTTCAATTTAGATTGTAAACTTGGACCATCATAACCATGTTCTATAAGCTCATGCATGGTTTTTAACTGCAGATCTCTCAGGGTGTGTACATGTGTGTATATACATTTTAAGCATTTGTTTTATCTAATGGTCATAGATAATATAAATGCCAACAGACTGTAATAAAAAGGAAATTTGAAGAAATATGGAATGCCTCCTCTGAGGAGGACTTTGAGTATATAACCATCACACCAGCTTGACCACAAACATTTATCATGCGCTCCAGGATAGAGTCACTTAACTGGGATCAGGATCATCTGTCTTCATTGTTTTGTCACATGTCCAATTATCTAATTAAATTAATTAATGAGTCCGTGTTGGCTGTGGGCGGTTTGGATCTCTTTATAGTGTTGACAAAACCTAGCACCTTTCTATTTAATGTGTTACAAGACAAGCGAGGGGGTCCTCTCCTTGTTCCGGTAAAAAAAAATAACTTGTTCATCAAACGACATGGTTGTTTAGTGTTACATAGGAATGTTTGATCATCGACCTAATCGATTGAGTTGTTCAGGTATATAGCAGAGATTTGGGGGAAGCTTGTACAGATAGGAATGTTCTACCTGGTTTGGACCATTTCTCGGGAACTACATAGAACAAACATAAAGTTTATCACCTCCAAACTTCTCATTTCCTGTGTGTCACCTGGTAAATGCTCTTCTGGTTAGCGAAGATACTAAGATTTATTGCAGCTCTCTTGAATAGACAGGTAAGTGCTGCATTTCAGTAGGTCCTGGTCCACAGGACAAGAGGAGATCATGTCCAGGGGTCTTTAGGAGAGTGTCAATCCCAAAAGTTGGACTGCATTCAGGATTACGGTACATGTTTTTGTGATGTGGTTTTGAGAGTTTCTGCAAAAGTTGGGTGTATCATTTGATTAGCAATACCGTGTAGGAAGACTTACTCCCAGAAAAACCCACAAATTAAAAGCATTCCAAAAAATCATCAGTTGCTGAATGTCTCATATTGGCATTCCAGATTTAGTAATGTCTAAATTGTTCATTTGCATGACTTTTCAGCTGCATGATTTTTTCATGAGTCATTAGAATAGACAAGTATCTAGGTTTACTTTTTCTTTTCAGAGGTGGGATGAAAATGACCAGAATGTCATGGAAGCATCATTGAACAAATATGGAAAAAAGCAGCAAAAGGATCCACCAATTGGCGTATCTGGGAGAGTATCAGCTGATGACAAGGAAAGCTGTCACCACCCTCCCATCCAAGACATGACCAAGATCTCCAGACCGAAACATTCCTGCCAAAGACATTCACACAAAGGGACCACTTCTACAAACTGCTCTTCTACTCATTCCACTGCTGACTGCAGGTGCACAACAGACAGTTGTAGATGCTCAGACCTCACTGCTGGACAGTGTCATTGTCATAGTTCAGAGGTAGCTCCCCACCCCACAAGTTTACCGCAATGTAAGGTGCTCTCTGAATCCATTCCACCGCCGTCTTGCTCTTTAGAGAGTAAAGCCATAAATAGAAAAAACATAAACAAACATTCCAAATGCAAATTTTCACCACCTTCATCCTCATCATCACATTTAGAAAACATTCCCAGATCTGAAATTGAATACTCAGCATGTAAAGACGGCTGTTTAATCAGTGCCAGAAAGGAAATACCTCAAATAGTGCTCCAGAGAGAGTCGTCGTGTGGCGACTCCTCAGACAGTTCCAATGTTGTGGATGTTTTGTATAGTGCTAACGTGGAACTCTTCAAAAATGCCAAAGTTCTCTCTGACCATCGATTTAGGGGTAAAGACGATAGTTTTGTGAGTCCCTCTCTGAAAGTAGATACATGTACTGACTTTGCATTGCACCCTTTACTCAGTCCAAGAAGCAGTAACGGCAGTATCTGTAGCGTTCGATCCAGCAACGCCGATTCAGCGGTAGACATCTTGACCCCCGACGAGGAGCTCTACTCTGTGGGGGATGTTCAAATCCCTGCTGATTCAGTGGATTGGTTCACTTCCTCTAGTGACTCCCCCGAAAGAGACACCACAATCAGTCTGGCCGAGGCGGTGCTACCCATTCCCGCTGTGGTCATCAGTGACCACAGTGAACCGCTGGAGGACGCCGCGGAGGACAGCTACTGTCTAGACAGTGGAACAGAATGCCGCCTGACTCTACGCAGGAACGCCTCCAACAGCTCCCTCTGTTCTAACGATTCCTCGCTGAGTTCTTCACCTGCCTTGTCTAGGACAGAGTCCAATGTATCTCTCACAGAGACTGATGAAGAAATTCCAGTTGAAACCAAACCTAAGGTGAGATTATATATTGATGTCTTTTTTACAGACTTTAGATAGCATCAGAATTGTGGCTTTTCTGAGAAAAATTAAGACAGACCCAAGAAAGTAATTTCCACCCTAGCAGAAAAAAACTTCTATGAAACACACAGGGACAGACTTTTTTTTCCAATTTACTTTGCTATTTGCCCAAAAGCATGATATTAATAGATTTTTGATTAACAGCTACCTGTTACAGGAATATACAATCCTGATTCGTATTGGACTATTAAAACGCTCTCGTCAGCCTAAGAGTATCAGGTTCTGTATTCTTTTCAAGTTAAATACAATGAATTTTTCCCCAGAAGGTAACAGTACCGCTACTACATTGGCTAGCTAAATGTATTTTGATATGTGTGTTTTGTGCAGGTATACAGCTAGGTGTACATGTATTTTGATATACATGTACCTTTATTTTAATACCATGTTATCAGATAAATAGGTCAGTGAATTGGGTAAGAAAGTCTTGGAATGTGTAGATGAAGTGATAGTTGGCAGTGATGCAAGGCCTGATAATCTGTATAGCTCTTTGATATTGGAGACTGAGGCTCACCATAACTATCTATTGGCCAACTCAGTGCTGTTCTCTTGGTATCCTGAATATTTTTTGACTTTTTATTCTTTAAATGAAATGATTTTTTGTATAACCCATGTTTTTTACCTCCTTTTCAAGGAAGTTTGATTCATCATTTTTGACAGAATCGTTAGAATATGCTCAGATAGTATGTACATGTATGTGTATACCCTTAACTCTTGCTATCTGTGACTGCATGAACTGTAGTTTCATAGAATTATTAATTTCCTATAAATGATTTTATACTTGATAATTCTGCAAGTATATACATGTGTAACTTAAACTTGAATGATAGATACGACTTGAAATCAGTATTAAGATTTTTCAGAAGGAAGATTGTATTGGAAACAAAAATAGTACGAATATTTGTCAGATATTTTAATTGTGAGTGGCTAGGTGACAGCTATCATATCTTCAACAGTTAACTTCCTTGAGCAAGCTAGTTGTCATGCTATTTATATACATGTACTTTCCTTTTCATACGAATAATCAACTGCTTTGCTAGGATATAAATATCAAGGAATCCAAGGTTGCCCATGAATCTCACTGTTACACACCCAAGCTTATAATAATACTTAATTGTTAAACAAAATGTCTTGTACCATACTTCTCTGTAATGAGAACTAAAACCAGACTCTCTTACAAGAAATATAAACAAACAAATACAAAAGCAAAATTAAGATTGCTAAACAAGAATGTTGTTGGGTATTTCACTGTTGGGGAGGTAATTCATCTTGGAAGATCCAGGAATATGGTCGTAAGGGGAGTTGGGGACTGTAGGGGAAAGTATGTCTTTTCTTTTATCAATAAGGAGAGGGGTAAATGAAGGCCTCCCTGCTACTATTAATTTCTAAAATAAAAATATAATGACTCAGCATTTTAGATAAAAAATTGTTTCTTCTTTCTCTTTGAAAGAGGAGTCTTGACCATGTTTGTGATATATAAGTAGCAATACCGGTACATTATTATTGCATTAATTTTTTAAGAGAACAGGACTTATGTCACACAAATAAATGTAAAATTAAAAACTTATGAAAAGAGATTTAATTTTCAAACATGAATTTATTGAAAAGGAAAAAGTTCAAAGTTGTTATGAAAATTTCAATTGTGCTGTCTTCAAATATTTATTTAAACATCAAAGCTAAGAAAATTTTGACATTTCTAAGGCAAAGATTTATTAACATATGGTAGGCAAAAGTATCTTGACACACATTTTTGCACAATTACCTAAGTTCATATTTTGCTCCCCATTTGTCACAGCCAACTTATTAAGACCCTAGCTTGCTCAGTCTTAATTAGAGTTATCTCTCTTGTAGTAAGATTTGTTGGTTAATGGTCGTGCAAAGGAATTAGGATTTTGTTCCACGATCCAGCTGACCTTACCTCTCAATCTTTTTCTTTAAAACCCTATGTGACAATATATGTTTTAGACCCAATCTGATTAAAATCAGATAATCAGATTGTTTTAGACCCATCCTTTATTGATCCAATCAATGTGTCAGTCATGTTTTCTGTGTAAAAGCATAACTTCTCTCAGTCCTGTTTTTGTATAAAAGCCGAACTCCTCTCAGTCCTGTTTTTGAAAGCATATAACTCTTTTCAAACCCCAGCCTACACAGAATTTCAAACAACTTCAAAGCAGTGAGGAAATTCAAATTTTCTTTATTTTTCTGGGAATATTGCACCCCTTTTGAACTTTCTACTACCAAAACAGTTTGTCAGGGCTATACTCCTCTGAAGACATTGTGTTGAATTTTATGCAGGTACATGTATATAATTTGGTTTTCTTGGATATTTTGCCACTTTCATTGGTTTTTGTGTGCAACTAACTTCTCTGAAAACTTGAAGAAACTTTGTAATTCCGATAAATTTAATTAATAAAGTCGAGATATGCATATTTATTAAAAAAAGTCTTATTAATTATTTTTTGAGAGTTGTAACCCCTCTAAGTCTAATATATAATTTTTTCATATACGACTAAGATTGTTGGTGCATCACATCTGAAACAGTACTGATTACATGGAATTTCAAGAAATATTGTTCTAGAAGTTCCATCATTAATGTATTAATACCACACTTTCTTTTAAATATTATGATGGTTCGTCTAAATTCATTTTTTTCTTCAAATTCTTAAAAATCAGGGTTGGTCAGTCTTGAAGAGTGACTTATCAAAAACAGTGACCTTTTGCTGTGTTTATTCATCCATGAACATGTGCCTATTAACCACTTATTGATATGCCAATCTTGACAAAATTTTGTATTTAGTGCCTGTGTATCTGTTGCAGATTAAGAGAATTCAAACGTAAAATTCATGCTTTGGGACATTACACCACCCCCATCCCTACCCAAGGGTTATACATACTGGGTAAAAATGGTAAAAAGTGATGCATGAAGGGCCCTCTTGTTACCTATAGTGACGGAGACCTATGCATGTGAAAGACTTCAAATGACTTTTGCTCGACACAAAAATGGAACCACTTACAAGCAGCCAGTTTGGGTCTTTCACCTTCTAGAGCTTTTCTTGACGTATTACAACCTTTAGAACGAAGAGAGACCTCCATTTAGCCACGTACTCTTCTAATAGGAGACTCAGACTGTTTGACTTAATTGAACATCAATCATTATTATGAGTGTAAATAACCCATGGTGGCTTTAACCTGTGTAAGATTGTGTAAAGCTAATGCTCAGATCACTCACAGATCAATTACCTATAGATTAATTGAGTATATTTGATTTACTGGCATATGTATGATAAAAATATCAAGACTGAAGATGTTCGCATAGACCACAAAAAACGTTTTTCATCCCAGCATTGTTATGTTGTTGTTGCTTTATGTAAATTTAATGGGCTGATTTATTAGGGTTTTCTTGCATGGGTAGCAGAGAGTTAAAAATGTCACTTGAATAAGTACTGGTAAAACTTGGAATGATTATTATCCCGTGAATAAGTCTTCAATCACTTCTCTCGTTAATGGTAAAAACTTAAAGGACAATTTCATCTAAAGTAACAACACAATGCTAATGTATGATAATCTGTCTCCAGCTCTCATTGTTGAATTTTATTGCCCACTTTATTCAACATGTATGTTTAAATTTGTTAATGACACTCAAATTTTGGTTGCCTATGAGAAATGACTTTCTGAAACATTGTAAATATTAAAATCGGAAAAATAATTTTTGACCAAAATCGTGACCATGCCCCTTTAAACAATTTGTCTGCGTATATATACGGTAAAACACGCTTATAACAAAGTCCCAGGGACGAGCAATTTTACTTTGTTATAACTTAATTATAAGCGTAATTCGTTATATCTGTCAAATTTACAACATGTAATAAAGTCACGGGAATGAACTTCACTTCGCTGTAAGGGTCAATTCATTATAAACTTGTTCGTTATAATTGATAAGCGTGTTTTGCTGTAATTGAAAATGAACTTTTTAAAATTACCTTCAAATCAAGAACATTGTTTAGCATATTATTAATATTTGCTTAGTTTGATCGTCAAGATATAACATTTAACATACAATGTGTGAATAATGTCTCATCTTATTAAGATGTTGGCATAATTAATGTGTCAATGATGATTTTACAATCACTTGAAACTTGGTTACATATGAGCAGTGAAACTGCAGGGACTGACATCAGACTTTACAGTACCGGTACATAGCTAAACCAAACACTGAACAAACAAATGGCTGTTTCATTTACGCACTGTACTGATCAAACATTGGATAATTTTCATACTTTAACTGACTTTATTTAAACAATTTAAGTAAATGATTCAGAGAGATATGTAAAAAAAATTAATTTATAAACTGTAAGACCCACCACTTCAGCTGGTTTAGTGTATCTATATATTCTACAATGCTTGCTTTGTGTATAACCTTGATTCATACCAGTATGAGCCACAAAGCGATCAATTTTATTGTTTTAAAAGTCAAATCAAAACCATAATTATTGGGAAAGAAAATATTGGTTTATGAGTTTTTTCAAATTTTATGTAGGAGGACCTAAATAAAAGATAGATACAAGTGTTGATTTCTTGCTGTTTATAACCTTAAATTTTGTGTGCATGTACATTGCATAAAGATTTTTTGTTCTATCTGATTGTATAGATAGATACTTAAATTTATACGTATGATAAACATGAAAATCAATACATGTAATATAATATGCGTAAGTCAAAAGGACTTTAAGTTTGTTTACCTACTGGTAGTTGTACAGTGATATTTGTTTGGTATGAAAGCTATATTGTTGATAATTCACAAAATGTACGTCATTCAATTTTAAGACTGTGATTTGCTCGAGCTGTTAAAAAAATAAAAACAAATTCTTGTGAGCTGGTTTGCACTTGGGCTAAAAATGTTGAGTTGCAACATATGAGCAATGAACAAAGAACAATATTCAAATTCAAACTTACTTAACCCAAGACTTTATGAGTTTGAGAGAAACCACTTTGCATGCAATGTTGAACGTTGCATCAGCTGTATGAATATGATATACACTGCATGTAGAAATAAAGAAATTGATATATGATGTTTTTTACCTGGACAAATAAATTGAACCTGTTTAGCACAATTTTTTATCTGTATCTGATTTTAAAATCTGAAAAAAAATTGGACTTGAATTACATTCATTCACATGAATTTTTGATAAGTGTCATAATATTTTTTTGGATCTGAAAATATATATACTTTTACAAAAGAAATTGGACAATGGAATTCCTTATCCTGAAGTGAGAAAAGGGTTTGTTTTTTAAAAAACCAAAAATAAAATCGTGTTTAGCATATAACCTAGCTGCAGTATATCAGTAAAATATCTGCAGGTCAGGATATAATGTAATTGATATTCTGTCAACAATGACAAAACAATAATAAATTCTGGAATATGATGAAGTTGAAAGTGAATTTATAAAGATTACTTTAAGACTATGTGATGATTATAATCAACATGTTTAATTCTTACTTTTTTTATGCCCCCCTTTGAAGAAGGGAGGGCATAATTGCTTTGCTGCTGTCTGTCAGTCGGTGGGTTCATCAGCATTTCCATTCGTTTCTTCGCAGAGGTGGTAGGACTGAAATAAAATTTGGTATACAGTTTTATCATAATTAATAATATCTAGATAAAATCCGATTTGGGGTTTGATCGACCAATTTTTTACAGAGTTATGCCCCTTGGACTTAGAAAACTTCCAGTTATTTGCAGTTTCCGTTCATTTTCTTCACAGATTATGCACATACCTGGTATTGAAATGAAATTTGATATACAGGTTTATCATAATACACTGTAATATCTAGGTCACATTTGATTTTGGATTCGATCAAGCAATTTTTGACAGACTTATGCCCCTTGGACTTAAAAAAAAAAAATTCTAATTATTTTTATTTTATAAGTGTTTCACAAACATAAGGGGAAACGAAGCAGAATATTACATCGGTGCCTGCCCACTGTCTTTTCACCCTCTATAAAAGACTTATCCCGAGCACTAATGATTAATGATTAAACTTTTACTATGCATATGCCCTATAGCAATCAACCCACCCAGCTTTTTGTCAATAATTCATTTATCTGAAACTATTTTTCATCATGACTTTAAAGTCAGGCTCAAACATTATCTAAAATGTCTGAGTAGTAGGCGTGCTGACCTTGAACTAATTTTCTACACAAAAGGTCATTGAAAGATAAATGTGCATCCAAGTGTCTGTGAGTAAAGGGTGTCAGTGAGTTCAAATGAAGTTTCTAGGTCAGAGGTCAAGGACATAGCAGACTTCTGTATAAAATCTTTGTTCTGAGTATATATCCTCTACATTTGGTCTCATCTAACTCATCCTTTACTCAAAGAGTACCTGCATGTGAGTCAAGTGGTAATTTTTATTATAAGTTTAAAGGTCAAATTCTCCAGCCCTTTATGATGTGAGAATTTTTGTCTTCTTTGAAAAACTGGTTTATCCAAATCAGTCAAAAGTGCCAGTATGTCACAAGGTGTGATTGTTCCTCTCCAAATACAGTGCGAAATTTATTATAATAAGTGTCCATTTCAACCCATTATTTTTTTGGGGGGGGGGGGGGGGGGTTTAAGCAGGGCCCTTTGAGATAATAAGTTGGTCCATCACCACCTTAAGAATATTTATACTCTCTCAAAGTTTGTAAATATTGATCTTAGCAGTTAATAAGTGATGATATTATTAAGATCCAAATACATGTAGTTTATTAATATAAAGTTGTTAAAAGTTATAAAAAGCAATATAATATTGTGTTATAGATAATTTTGATTATAGATAAATAGAGTTGTTAAAAGTAATACATGTACCTGGGACCTGGGTTATATGCATCAATTGATTGAAAGTGGAGAATTTCGTAGTTTCAAACAAATTTGGATTGATTTTTATTTACGGTACAATGATATTTTGATCTTCAATACTCATATTTTTTCTTTCTTCTATATTTTGGGCTTGCGATTGTATGAATATTGATTAAGAGTGCTACTAGCCTAGCCTACGCTTTTCTTTTCCTAGAGATCCACAGTAGTCTGTGAGAGCTAATGTAGCGGTGATTTAGAATTTACCAGTACATTTTGTACTCTCACTGATACTTTGAAGCAAGTACAGTGTGTGGCTTTAAATAGAATAATGCTCTGAAAAGTTGCCATAGGTACTCAAGATCCTTGATAAAATCAATAGCAACTTTGCTATTTTGGGCAAAATTTAAATTGGATAACATTTTCTCTAAGCTTTCTGATCCTGATTTATCAAAGCATTAGATATTAAGCGTTTTGCCAATTCCACATCACGTGCATCCCATGTGCACTAAAAAGGATGTTTTAGTTGGTCGGCAGAGTGCATATATATAGATTTAAAAATAGCTATTGAGAAAACTGTCGGTAAACACAAATACTATTGTAACAGATAAGGACTAGTTTTAAAAAAAAAACTGTCTGCATTCATATAGTGAGAGCCACAGGTTTCTTTTTATCTAACAAGTGACCGATAGCTCAGGTTAGATTTGTCACAAACTGGCAAATTTGCGTGACCCACAATAGCAGCTTTATATTTTGTTTCCTGGAGACGCCAGGAAGAGCTCTCTTAGGTTGGAGGTTACTCAATAGATGGACGTATATTTACAGGGATTACAGTTATCAATATATGTACAAATCTGGATGTGTCGTCTTTGCCGGATAAATATACAAGGATATAAACCGATGGGTGAATTCAATGCTCAATAGACTTATAGTTATTTACCAGGCATATATTATAGAGACAACTAACTCTGTGATCGACAGATGACATTTACAGTGTCATTAACTCACTAACAGAACAGATGGCCAAGTTATTTGCTAGTACAATCTATCGACGTCCATCCCTGACATTCCGTGGTCTATATTCAGCCTGATTTTGTAGTTTGGACGAGATAGGTAGTGTCCGAGGCAGCCCTGGTTCCCTAACTCCTGTGTCTGAATGCTGTCTGCAGAGTCCTGACTGTCAATCAGAATACATCAGGTTGAGAAGAACCGGTATGAGTGGGTGAGTGTACACATTAAATGTGTCTGTCCAATGATGAATTACTGATAGAGAAAACAATAGCTGCTTGTTGAGTGGGGCTGATTGACCAACTGTTGTGTACAGAAATTGTTTACACTGTGCCAATGACTGCAGGCTAGCGATGATTCCACATGATCTCTGTTCACTTTTATATTACTTCACCACTGACCTTGGTGACTCCCACCTATGTACACCTCACTTACTCCCGAGGCTTTTAATGACTCCAGATCAGCCTTTCAACAACAGTGATATGTACCCCTGCTGAAGTTTAAGTGGGCTTTGTCAACTGTTGGATATTTTACAGTTTTATGGGACAATTTTTGTGCTGTTTATCATTCAGTCCCTGGATTATACAGACCTTATAAGAACCTGGCAAAGTCCTGGGTGTTTGTTTTTGTTCTGCTCTGTTTGAATCGGTGTATACATTTAATAGAAGATTTTCAAAGCTCTATGGCTCATTCAAGTGAAACGCTCATGGTCTAAATATATCCACCAGCATTTACTATGTAGAAGACAGTGGAGTACCCAGATCAGATCAGAGCTTATACACGCAAGATGGAGCAAAGTGTTGAGGTTCAAACCTGCACTGATCCTCAGAATGGGGAGAACAGGGACTCTCATGATTGTATCACAGAGCACAATGGACCTATACTACCTAATGGACAGTGTTCCAAAACAGACTGCAAAAAGCATGGAAAGGATGACAATGTGAGATTAACAAATGGAGAAAATGAGAAAGAGGCCTGTTCTTCTACTCCTCATATTGATGCCTCCCTGCCCAAACCAGAGGTCAGCAACCCAGTAGGAATCGAGACCTTTGACGGGAACGTTCAGTACCAGTTTGGTGAGCCTCCACCCTGTGAGTGCGATGAATGTATCCTTGAGAACGGAGATGAGATCAAGCCCCCTGTGAAAAAATTCAATAGGGTAAGTCCTGCGGGTTCAAATCATGTCCATTAATTTGCGTACCTGGTGAATATCTAATGGTCTTGAATATTTGGATTATCAGAGGTATTATGGCAGTTTTCCAAACAAATTTTGGGGGGATATTTTATGATTTATATGACAATGAATAGTTTGGGGCCTTATTATAAATAGCTGCCAATTCGAAATCGCTGGCCCAAATCTTTTGCTATTTGTCTTAATTGGTGTATTTAAATGAGGACAGTTTGCTAGTTTTGTATGCTAATTGAGGTTTTTACTGAGCGTGTGTAGGAGGAGACACTTGTTGACATTTAAAGCATGCTTAACACAAGGAAGAAATTGTAATTCTATGCATAATGCCAAGTTGCACATGATATAACCACTGCAATGTACATATGCATGCACAGTTTAAAAAGCCTGCAGGATGTTCATTCTTCTTTGGTTTTACCTGAGGTTCGTACCTGTGTTGTTCAGGTAAACAGGTGATTAATTTACCTGTGTGATCATTTCACACTCCCCCACCACCAGCTCATTCCGCTGGCAATAAAGTAGGTCACATGAGATAAGAGACCATTAAAACTCAAAGCCCAGTCAGGTCAACTTTATTTAATGACAAACCACAAAGACCTGGGGTATTGAGGCAGAAACACAAATGTCTTAAGTGATGATCTAAATCCCCACAGGGACAAAAATTAACCAGCAAAGCAGAAGAGAAAGGAACTAGTCAGGCAAGCAGACTATCAGTCCTCCCACAAGTTTCTATCATAAACTTCAATCAAATGCATGGAGAGATATCACTTTCAAGTCTATGTACTTTGGCAAGTCTGTACTTTTAACCATTTCCTGCCCATATCTTTCACGGTCTAGATGTGATACAGTGGCCGATTGGACCATGAATTTATTTATTCCTGGGAGGCCCAGTTTTATGGCAGAGTTATTTGTGCTGCATGTTTCTGTCCAGGCATGTTGTGGAAACCACATCATGGCACACACATTAGAATTGCAAACAATCTTCTCCATATCTGAGCTTAGACGTAGAATAATTTTTATGTCCTTTTACAATTTTAGCAGCGAAAAGATCAAAGTCCTACATGTAGCCTGGTTGGTTTTTGGTTGCCTTTGAAAGGGAAATAAAATGACAGTGTTCATCTACATATAAAGTTTCAACTTGTTTATATGTATCATGAATGGCCAAAAATAAAACCTATTTAAACCCAGTGTCTCAGTCCAAACATCATAGACAATACCCATGTTGAATATATAATACATGTATAATGAAGTAATGTTAGGATGAAATTGATTGTCTTATTGCAATAAAGGACCTACCGGTAAATTGATGTCTATAAGGTTAAGGGCTTAAAAATGTCCAGAGAATTTGGAGTTTAAGTCAGTACACTTGGTGGTTGCTTTATAACCACTAACTGTAAGGACAGACAAGGTTGTGCAATAGAAGCATTGCATGTGTATAAAGCAAACATTTATTGTGTAGTGGCAATGTACTGGAATGTTATTTTATTTGTTTTCATTTGAAGCTATCAGGAGCT
The DNA here is from genome assembly GCF_963853765.1 of Magallana gigas. Lineage (NCBI taxonomy): Eukaryota > Metazoa > Mollusca > Bivalvia > Ostreida > Ostreidae > Magallana > Magallana gigas. Next base: position 14,765,491 of record NC_088858.1, on the reverse strand, counting down.
GAAGGGGTGAGTTATTGATGGTCTATTGTATAAACAACTATGCATTAAATCTGTTTTCATTATATGCCAATGGTTGTACATAGTTTGGCACTTATGATGATGTACAGAAAACAGCAGCTTCCTGTGTACCCTGAGCAGCTAGCAATTATTCCTGCACTCTACCATTGATTGCTTCTAATGTAGTTAGTACAAGGAACCTAAGTACCTGCAGCTGTTATTTCTAACTCTACATATAACACTTTCACTTTCTTCAATCAGCCCAGTTATTAATCAGTGGTCATGGGAGTCCTATTATAGACATGTATATCTCTCTGTGTGCAGACTGTCTCTCCTGTGGGGTGAAGTTAAAAAGCTCACTCTGAGATATTTCATTGTGATTAAAGTAAGGCTGAGGGTTCAAAATTTTATCTCAGGAATTGTAAAGCTATCCTTGGTGTCCCTCGATCTGCACGCTGGTATAATTTATTAGTTTCTGGGTGTGGTAAAGGGGATTTAAATGATATTTGTGATTTATGTTTCATGTTTGTTGACGTTGTCTCATACAGTATGCATTAACAAATTGTTCTACTGAAAATGAAAATCCTGAAGATTTTAGTCTTCCTTGAAGATTAATTAACATTTCTAGTGACATTTGAAAAGTGAGTTAATGAACATACCAGCAGGTACCTCAAACTCATGTAGCAATTGTGAAGGAATTAAATTTTTATGCTTATTTGATCATGTGGATGAAATTTTATAGCTTGTTGAAAAAATGAATTGAGTCTTAAACCTCTATTTAAGCACTTGCATTTGCACTTCTGTATTTGTGTACTCCAATCATGCACTATGTCAAAAAAATTTAGTAATTAAAAGATTTATTTTGTACTAGTACATGTAGTAGCTTTCCCATACATATATAAGGTACACACCTAGTTGAATTAATTTCTGTGTAAAGAAATATGACAAATGCAGTTGTTTTTATCAATCATTTACTGTGGAATATGTTACATCACAATTTTTATTTATGATTAATTGCTATTAAAGTATCATTTTTTAAATGGCTTTGTTTTTCAAAGCAGGTGATATGATAAATTTTAATCAGATTTTTTTTTTTGTATTTTCCTGGAAACAGATACATGTATAATTCAAAATTGGAATTTATGATTATGATATATGATGGACTGATTTTGAAATATAGAATTTCCTAACTCCATTAATATTATACAGCATGGTTTTAATTTAAACCCGATCTGGTATCGATGGTATCGTTCTGAATTTGCAATTTGTTGAAAATGATTTACTAAAGGTGAATGATGATCTTTTTAAATGCAGAGAGAGCCATTAACTAAATGCAGAGAGCAAACAATTTAAGTAAACACAGTCATAGGGAAAATGGAAGGTTTCAGAGACTGTAAAATTGTAACAGTCTGGTCAACCTCAGTATTTCAATCGATAAATGAGTTTTCCATATGCTGTAACAGTCAGAATATAGGAGATCTCTGTTAGGGCTGGGGTATTTGTTTATCAGATTCCAATATTAAATTAATAATAAATGTTGTTTTGACTCTAAAAAATTGTACAGCAATTGTTAATTAAAGTAAAACATGTAATAGCTTAGGGTATAATTGTACCACTGTTCTCACGAATCAAATGCACAGACAACAGTTTAATTACATGTACATATAGTGCATGCTGAGCATTAAAAGTAAAGAAATCATTTCTTCTCAAAATTTTAAGAAAATGTTCAAAAACAGTACAGAAAACAACTACTCGAGTCTTTAATTATTATCTACTGATGTCAGATGATATTAATGATTTTAAAACATATGCATTTTTGTTTCAATTTAATTTACACCAAAGAGTAGATAACTCTAAGTAACTACCCAAAAATACCGCTATGAAATAAGACTCTGTAATGCTTTCCATCGAGTCATTACTAGTTTGAAACCATTTATTTTTTATTTGATGTATTTTTTTCTTTCACATTGATATCTTAAAATGCCCCATTCTTAATAATAAGCCCTTATTTATGACTTCTACATGTATTAATTAATACAGATTAGATTTGGAAATAAATTCAGTAGATACAGAATTTTACCAACAATGTCGGGCGGTTTTCATTTTATAAACTAGCTCCAAGACACAAGTCTGCGAAATCTAGTGAAATGATCTAGATGCGACATCAAAATATAAGCATTTTAAACTGCTTTTGAATGCACTATATAGCTTTTTAAATGACAACTTAATTCTAAGTATAAGTTATATTAGATAAATTTTGTATTGTTAATTCAATGATGACTTTCTTTTATACTTTTGCATTTAACTTTGCGTGGATTATTTTTTGATGGAATAAAAGTATATAAAGCTACATTGAGAGCCGCTTTAAGAATCTCCACGAACTTGCTAATGAGTAATGCGCAATCGGTTATTTATTTTTTCTGCAATACTGAGCTACCTTCATTTTACCAACATTAAGCATCAAAGAAAGCATTTTGTTATTTACATTAATTCTGTAGCTGTGTATTCCTTATAATTCAATTTTAGATTATCAAATACATAAAATATTGACGTTTAAAAAGCAATAAATTGTACAAAATTTAAGCAAAACATCATATGGATATGATTAAGAAATAAACAACAATTTTAAAAAGTTCACCGGGATATGAAGTTGGTTGGTCACATGATCAAATCATGTGAAGCCGGAAGGGCTTCTCAGTAGATTTGATCACGTACCAACCAACTTCATATCCCGGTGAACTTTTTAGCATTGCTGTTTATTACTTATATTTATGTTTGAAAAAGACAAATCTTTCAGAACTGTTGTTATTACCGAGATTTTATGTTTGACGTCACAAAAAAGTTCATACAGAATTGAACGTTATCGCTTTTCGATAGGTTTATATAAGGAAAATTAATGTATTTGCAAATGTAAATATTAATTTATGTGAGCCAATGTGACAGCAGCATAAAGGTTTTAACAAGTGTAAACTTTTTCATTTAATCAATAGAATAGTGCATTACAAACGTCATATGTTAAATTATTCACAGTTTGTATAGATATTTGAAATTTGTTTATAACAGCTTTCAATATGAAGACATGTATCATTATGTATATATATATAACTTCTCAGATTTGTTAATTAATGTATATGACACAAATGTACGGTAATATTACATTTTATTGCCAATTTTTTTTTTAGAGTAAATGAATGACAAGTTATGGTCAAGATCTAGTAAATGAAAGGTGCTTACAGGTTTCTAAAATATTAGATATAAATTGTTTTAATGATATGCTTCATAACAATAGCTTTGTTTAGTAGGGTGTACCGGGGCAAATGTAAACGCAATGAAAATCGTGTCTTAAATTGTCATTTTTAATTAAATATGAAGGAAAGAACAAATTTTGGAGTTTTGTCCATTTTTGACTAACAAAATATATCTAGAATGGCTGAAGTCTCTCCAAAAACAAAATTAAACAAGCTCTTTACCTCCTCTTTAAAATAATGTCAAATTAAATAAATTAAGGTATCTGGATTGCTTTTCCCATGTTAAACATAATATGTCAAGAATTTGTTTAATTTTCTACATAATTCCTTTAAAGCCATAAAGTATGGGAAAAATATTCTTCAAATCAATTATGATGTTATAATGGTTCTAGCACTAAAAAGACACTCTGGAATCATTTCTTAAAAGAATTAGGTTATTGAATAAAACTGAAAGACAATACTAGTAAATATGTATTAATAATATTCTGTTTCTCCGAGCAACAGACTTGAGTAACTATAATTAATTACTTATAAGACCTCAAAAATTGGGGCTCTTTTTTATTTTCCCCTTTGCATGTATTAATCACGTAGCTATGTTTTCTCCTCATTGTGATAATGTCATAGGAATCATTAGCTCATTTTTACGTAATCTTAGTTTAAAAAAACAAAATGAAGACAGCAGTGGACTTACCTGTTTTGCAGCACAAAATGATACAGTTTGGTGAAATTTTACTGAACAGCAATTTTTTCATTAACTTTATTCATTGAATTATCTACCAACAAAAAACCTCACCTTTAACTAAATCAAATTGCTCTGCAAAAGAGCATACTGTACTAAACAATATATAATATACAGAATCATAATGCAAGGAAATGAGAAGAATGTCGGCCATTCTTCCTTAAATGCGAAGAGTAATGAAATACTTTCAGTACAACTGTCAAAATTTACATCAAATTTAAATTCACAATTAAGGAATGCATTCTTGTTAAGAAAAAAGAAAAGTTGTTGATCATGTGGTATGAATATTAATAGAGCAGAGTTTAAGGGGCTACAGTCGATCTGACGTAGTACCGGGTAATTAATTTTACACAGCCGTAACTTAGATTTATAGCTGACCTCAATGATCAACAATGATCTTTCTTTAGGTACTTAATTTTTAAAGACATTAAAAAAAAAATTTTTACACCTAGTATATATATTTTTTTTTATACTTTTTTTGGATTCCATGGCCTGTAACAATATTTGTTGGGTCACATGCATTCTTGGAGTGATCTCTTGGAGAAGTCTAAAATCCTCTCATATTCAATAAGGTAGCATTTGATGTCAAACTCTACTAAATGTACCATATGGCCTCAATTTCTCCATTCATTAAACTGAGCCTCATTTAAGTTCATAAAATCAGCTTATTTTGGCTCATGCAGCTGACAAAGTAAAATTATTAACTTTGGTTTGATAATGTCCAATCCTCAGCAATTATGAGAAAGTACTAAGTATATGGATTGATATTTGGTCTACAACCCTGTTATAAACATATAACATAGATTCTTAACTATGTTTCAATGCCTCACCTGCTCATCAACACTTCATGTTCTAAGGTAGGAGGGATTAAGGATCTGCAGCTACAATATAAGACTAACAGAAATAAGTTGGTCTGCTTCATTATTAATGTTGATTGTATCTAATTACATAGGAAAGTTTCGCTCCACTGTTCAGACAGTTTGACTGGACTTTAACATTATATAATCCAGATCTTAGAATCTCTGCCGTTAAGTCCTATAACTGTCAGGCGGACCAAGTACATGTCTAAGATATGAGACTGTGTATTCACTTTTCATGTTAATGGCATCTTGTATAGAAGAAAAAAAAGGTAGAAGCAAGTCCTAAGAAATATTGCCATTACACGGTATATGAGTTTGTGACAGCTGTCTAGCGTTGATGAGCGATATTTTTGATTGGTGACAGCCAGGGTTGTTGTATTAGACTGCTTAATGAGGTGTAGGAGGAACATAGAGGCCTAGAGTGTGAATATTGTAGTCTCGATTCGCACGGCAACGGAGGACTGTTTATAATCGGCCCAGCTCTCTCTCGGAAAACACACGGTTCTGTGGGAGCCCCGCAGTGTGACTGAGATTGGGGAACAGTGTGCCGGTCAAGATTAGCTAATCTGCTTCTGTGACTGTGAGGTCAGTTTGATCAATGACATCATGGAAGTGATGTCAACATCTTTGTGTCAGCTTCCTGGGACTAAATGTAGGGTACAGGGGGAATTCATTCTGGTCAGAAATGAGGATTTATTTAGTGTTGAACCTAAGGTAAGTCAATCAGAGCTTAATGAAAGTAAACCACCTTAATCATTTCCCTGTTGTTTGATGAAAAACGGGTGTTACTGTATTCTTAAATTAGATTTAAACTCTTTTTATTGTACACAAATGGCCATCTGTTAACTGGTGTATTACACATATACATTAATGAATACAATGCCCAGAAGTCCATATATGTGAGAACTAGAAAAATATTTAAATGTATGCAAATTTGAAGTTAAGTGATTTGATGATCAAAGACAACCTGACAGTGTGTTGGAGGGGTTACATTTCTGTGTGGAATATTAATATCAATTTGTACTTCTTCTCTCTCGTTCATATTAATGACTGCAATATTCAGTATTACAACCAGGTTTTTTGACAGACAATGGGACATGTAAGAGCTAGTCTATAAAGGGGTAAAATAATTGTGTCAGATTTATAAAACGCAATTTATTACATCCAGTACTTATTGTTGTGATAACAATATGGCTTTGTATACATTTCTAATCCTCGTCAGGGTGTTTGTACATTCCTTAATGAATTGTTTTCAGATCTTGGTGGTGGTGGTGGAAGGGGGAGGGGGGTGTTGATATGTTGTTCAGATTATGAAGTCTTACATAAGGTGAATATATGATAATAGGATAGGTGTTAGTGGAGTCTCCCAGCCATTAGCTTCAATTAATGGAGGAGAAATGTGTTCCACTGGTGGATCACTTAGATGTTGTTCAGATGGAGGCGGTGTCCAGTTTCTGTAGTTTGGTTTTGTTGGTGTCAGTGTCCCTGCTAGTCTACGGCTTGTACTTTATGATCCAATTAAAGAAGGTCAGTCATCAAATGTTGCTGTTTATGTATAGGGGGTTGCTTTGATTTTGAAGGATCTTATATTGTACATTGTGTCTTAGCTAATATTTAGTATGTGACCACACAATTTCATATTCGTACTCTTTTGAATGAGATGAATTTTATGAAATTTGATGTTGGGATATATTTTTGCAAAATTCATGCATTCAGAATATCAGTATTAAACTATTTTGTTTTACATTTATTCTGTTGGAACTTTCAGTTCAAAGCAATTTATTATTGAGGTAAATGAAGAAGTCTCAATAGACCTGGAATTTGTTAACTTTTATTTTATAAAGATATGACAAGTTCAAGTAGACCTTGCAAATATTAATTAATTACTGAAGATGCGCTATTCTTGAATGATATTATTTTTCTTGAGAAAATGGATGGAACAGCTGAGTACCAACCATTTAGTGTTCTCAAGTACCGGTAAGGTCACAACCCATTTACTCGGTTGCTATGACAGCTAGCACACATGCCTATAAAGAGTTTTGCATATTATATTGCCAATAGTGAAATCATGATGGCTGTCTGGTCATTCCAAGCAATGAATCACAGATGAATGTGAAAACAAAGGAGAATTTTTCTTTTCTTTTAAAAGATAAAACTTGCATGAATTCAAGTTTGAGAGCATAATTATGACTTATATTAAAGATAACTCACAGATACTATATGACTTCACTACTCTAGATAAAAAATAGTGTACATGTTGCATTTACGGTATTTAATCTGCATAAAATTTAAAGGTTTCCATGGAAAATCCTTTTGTGTTTATCATCAGGTTAAACATGACTCGAATGTAAACACCTTTAGTTTAAAGTCGTCATTATCACCCCAGTCGATAACATCTCGTTTAATATTCACTTAGTACATATATGTGATATATGTAAGTAGATTAGTGGAATAACAAAAGGATTTACTGACATTTTTAAATTAAGATGGTTGAATTAGATTTAAGATGGTTGAATTATATTTAAGATGGTTGAATTAGATTTAAGGTGGTTGAATTTGATTATTTTTTATGGATAATGGTTGAGTTTAACCACTTTCATAATTGAAGATATATATCTCAAAGTTATTAAATACATATTTTTGAAGCTTTCAATAAGTCATTCAGGTGACTTATCGCTATCAATTTTCATCTGTTTTGTTCATTTTTCATGAGTGTCAATTGAAGTACCATGAACTTTGTATTTTTTAAGACACATAATTGCCAAAGTGAGTTAAGTGAGTTTTTCAGGCCATCAAAACAAAATTCTTAGAAAGAAAAATCGATTTCATTGCCTGATTTCATCATATTACTACAATACATTTAGAAGATAAATATCAGGAAATTCGTTCAATGAAGTCGGTTAATTTCTTTTACGCCTACAGTTACTGTATTAAGTTTCACTATATATACTTGATACAACTGTTAATTATATCTGATACTATATCAATTTTCATGGTACAGGTTTGAAAATCTGACAATCAGATTTTAGGTTCAAGCGTTGGTGACTGCAGTTTTTTATCAATGTTATTATCAAGGAGTTTGCTTTCTTTTAGCAAATATGTGTACATGCGGGGGAGGATATGATGTTCTGAATCAATGTACAAAATTACAAATGGGGGACTCCATTCCCTGCCGATTGTACATTACATGTATGTACATTTGGGGGAGCTAATAGGTCATAAACTGTACATATTTATGGGAGAGAGTCACTGACCCAAACACTAGATACTTGGGTAGAGTCAATACATGTATTGTTATAAATGTACACGTGAGGAGGGCAGGCATTGATGGCAATGCATAAACATTAGAAGTCTAACGAGAGCAATTTGATGAAATAAGTGTGAATATACTGACCTTCCTTTTTTCTTCTTGCAGCAAAGTTCATGGAAGAAGATCAGAAACATTGTCCACTGGTCACCCTTTATTCAACAATTCAAGAAAAACAGGTATCCTTGGATACAGTTAGCTGGCCACCAAGGTAAGAATTACCTACCATATTGTATCCTTACCTGTATCCATTTGTTTTGATTTGAAACTTGAAATAAGTTTTGGGAAGATCATTGCTTGATTTCTGATTGTTAAAATGTGATTTTTCAGGAAATTTCCAGGCAGGAGAGCCTGGGGCGGTGTTGAAAAAATATGATTCTCGAGAACAGAAAGCGTTTGATAAATTGATGAAAGATGTGCTCCGTTCTTACGTACCAGAATACAGAGGAGATGTGCTAAAGAACAATGAGAGTATCCTTTTGTGTTCAAGCCATTGTTTAAAGCTCTGGACACCCTAATGAAAATAGTATACAATTATTACATGCATAATTAAAATCACATCAAAATATATGTCTTGAGGTAGAGGATGAGGCCTCAGGGAAACTGTTTTCAGAGACCAAAGGCTGAGGACAATGATTTTCCAAGGTTTCTTCCCTACCTAAGGGTAACAGTTTGACTGTATTGACATAATTGTTTTATTACCATTCCCTGCTAATTAAAATCAGTTAAAAATACGTAAATTCGGTTTTGATCAGTTTATAGAGTAAGTAAGGAATATAACTAAGAATATATACATTATTGTGAATCTTAGTCTATTTTAAACTTCATAATATTATCATAACATTTGATTTATTTACTTTATTGTCAGGACTGCTAATCTGCTACATGTAGTTATTAGTCATATAAAGTATTAATTGTTTGGTTGAAATGCCAGACATTGCGTCACATGGAAATTAACAGCTAGTGATTTGACCTGATTTTTTTTAATATTAGAATGTAAACAACATACGTCAGTTCAACTCACCTACCATACTACCAATCAGGACAAAGTGTTTCGTCATTCCTGCACAATTCCATCTTTTTACCCCCCCCCCCCCCCCCCCCCTTGCAAATTAAGTTCTGGGGGTACATTGGAATCACCTTGTCCGTCCCTCTGTCTGTGCAATTGTGTCCGGTCCATATCTTTCTTCTTCCTGCACCTGCACAATTCCATATTTTTATAAACCCCCCTCCCCTTGCAAATAAATAAAGTTTGGGGCATGTATTGGAATCAACTTGTCCATCTGTCTGTCTGTGCAAACGTGTCCAATCCATATCTTTCTTATGAAAAAAAACGTTGGACGTTCCTACTTCACATAAAGATTGCTTATGACCTGAAGGTGTGTCATAATTTTGACCCAGGTTTAGTTGTGCAAGTTCAAGGTCATTTTTTAAAAATTCATAATTCCTCTAGGCCATATCTTGTAATGGAAAATGAATAGAATCTAAAATTTGACACAAACTTTGCTCATGACCTGTAAATATGTCCTGATCTTGCAAGTTCAAGGTCACTAGAAGAAAATGATGCATCTAATTACTTTCCAATAGAAAAATACCAATACTTCTTGAGTTATTACATTTTCTTAGCGGGGGTTATAATTTGTGAACTTGCTCACATTAAATCAAGTTTCATTTTGCTAACATGTAATAAAACACAAAAAACAATTCAAATTGTTTGGTTTTTCAGATACTGCTTTTCTTAAATTTCATAGCCTCTTTCATAAATTAAAACTGTAGACAATGTATACCTATTTTCATAGCTTGAGTTTCTTGGTTTAGAATTCAAACAATTTTTATTTAACATATTAACAATTCAATATCAATGTCTACCAACCCAAACTGATTACTGAATCTTTATTTAGGCAAAGACTACTTCCCTTTCCCTCTCCTTTTCCCATCGACCCACACATGTATCGACTTGTTACTGGTTTCAAAACTGTTCTACACATTTACTGTCAGTTTAGTAAACATTTTGACCAAGCTACCCTGAATTATCCCTTACTTTGATGAAAAATATGACTTGTAAGTGTTAACAGTTTCAAAGTTTTATTTTCCGGCAATTTGTTTTTGTCAATTGATGTAGCTATTGGTAGGGCTAATTCTACAGTAAAATTGTAAATGTCTTGTAAAGGCTTGCTTCCTTATCCAGAATTAGAATATTTACAGCTACAGGACCTACTGTGCGAGTTTGACTCGCCTTGTGTCATGGACATAAAAATGGGAACTAGAACTTACCTAGAGGAGGAGCTAGAGAAAGCTCGAGAAAAACCCAAGCTCAGGAAGGTAAGAGTGAGCTCAGGTTTTATCAGAAAGACCTATAACATGCTGCAAGTACTGGCTAGTAGAGTGATATACCAAACTCCCATAAAAATTTGCACAGTATTGTTATCTCTATATATCAGGTTTGTTGGTAAGGGACATGCCTGTATCTGTAGAACTCCGATAAAGCGAGATCTTGGAGACCTGTTGATTAATTACTGCAACATCTTTGTAAATTGTAATATATATATAGCGAAACTGAAAGATACCAAAGTTTTTGCAAATTTGCAACATACCAGTACATATTTTCTTGACCATTAAACAAACAGACCTGTTTTAGAAACCTTAAATTATTGGATTGTATACTAAAGGATGGAAGTAAATGCATGTACTTACATTTTTCCGCAAGCTCCTACGTACAACACAATTTTGTAATCTTTGATATATCCTTAATTTCGCAATATCCATAATTGTCTTAGAAGAGTTTTTCTGTATTACTATTTGAGTATTTGATATTTAACACTGTTTGCAGATTTCCATTAAACAAAATTGAAACACAATGAATAACTTAAAGTCAACCTTGATTGAGAAAATATCCTTTCATTTCATTATACTGCCCGATTGCTTTATTACCAACTCTTTTCATCTTATAATTTTAGTATTTAAGCAATATATATATATATATATATATATATATATATATATATATATATATATATATATATATATATATATATATATATATATATATATATATATATATATTTATACTGAAACTAAAGCAGAGATTTATCCGTTTAAATTCTAGGACATGTACCAAAAAATGATCGAAGTGGACCCCTCAGCCCCTACAGAGGAGGAGAATGCCCAGGGAGCAATAATCAAACCCCGCTACATGCAGTGGAGAGACGAGATGTCTTCCTCCACACATCTCGGTTTCAGAATTGAGGGAATCAAGGTAACCCACATTATAATAACTGACAGAATTTTGAAAATTAAAAAAGAGATAATTAAAAGATGTTGATGGAATTAGAGTACATATGAGTGTTTACAAAGATAAATTAATAATGATATTTTTCAAAATGTGGAACCCTAAAGTAAATAAAATTTTCTGTAGCTATATTTTGATGTTGGTAATATTTTCTACAAGGAAGTGTACAGTGGTATATTTATCTCATGATTTTAGTTTGAAGAAAAAAACAAGCCTTATATAAAGGAGAATTTTAAGGACTTGCTAAATAAGATTAACACTTAACAAAAAATTTCAGCATACATGTACTTAACAGATTTAAGAAATGAAAAAAACATCAGAGACATAAATGTCATCTCAACATTTATCTCCCTTAGAAAATGGATGGTGCTTCCAGTAAAAACTTTAAAAAAACCAAAACTCCGGAGGAGGTGAAGGAAGCATTGAAGCATTTTGTGGGAACTGATCCCGAGGTCTATGTAAGTGTTGGGCATGTCCTACTTCCTAGAAAACAAAATCATCAAGTCCTTTCTGCAGGCTTCTGAGTGAAAAACAGCAGTTGTTATACACTTTCTTTTCAATTATTCTGAACAAGCAGACAAAAAAGAAAGTTTATCAGATATTTACATGTTTAATGCAGACAGTGTACACAAAAACTCTACCAATAATAATCTCTAAGCAACTTAAACATTTCTCCGTAAAGAAGGTCTGTGGTTGTCCTTGACAAAAAGATTGTATCTTGAAATAAATGTAGAGCTCAAATGTAAAGAGTAAATACTGTATACCAGACCGATAGCCTGAATTGATAATGATAACACATTAATATGTTTGTTTTTACAGTCTAGATACATTAAGCGACTAAAAGCCATTCGTGTTACGCAGGAATCATCCGAGTTCTTCAGTGCACATGAGGTCAGTAAATTGTTGGGGTATTTTTTTTTAATTTGTTGCTTCCATCATCCATGAATCCCAAATTATTGCTGGATTAATTTGCATGTTGAATTTCATCAATGATAAATCAGTCTGATTTTCCTTTTTTTCCAGATTATTGGCAGCTCTCTTTTGTTTGTGCATGATAAGTCAAAGCAGGCCAGTGTGTGGATGATTGACTTTGGCAAGACAAACCCTCTCCCAGATCATGTTAAGGTCAATCACCGCAACCTCTGGGTGGAGGGCAATCACGAGGATGGGTACTTGTTTGGATTGGACAATCTGATTTCCATACTGGAGACAATAGAACAGGAACTCCTCAGTGTAGCAGAGAGAGAAAACAGTAACATTCCATGTGAATAGAATCATCAGCTCTGCTGCCAAAAGTGTTGTGAAATAAAACCCCACTCCTCCCCCACCCCTTAAATCTCAAAGGTCCCTCCCCGGGGAGGGGCTCTGTGTCTGGCTGCACAGGGCCCCACCCCAGCCAGTGTGCTCAGGGTCTGAGGTCCTGTGTTTAGATGTAGTATAGGGCATACCTGAATTTACTCTAGAATTAATCCTCAAACATATGAAAAGATTGAAGGTATGTGGAGGTGTGTGATGCATGACTGGCCAAGCTCTGGTGTCAAAGCAATGACAACCGAACGATGATTGGAACAGTGAGGGATTCAACACAAACAAAAAGTCAAAATCACAAATTAACTCCTCAACTCGGACATTTTCTCAGTTATGCATGGGTGTGAGATAATAAGATTATAATCATGTATTGTTTTACATGTGCAAAAGATGGTTATACATTTACTGCTTCTCTGTAATCTGTATATTACCCACACATGGTCTTTGGTTCTGCTCCAACGAAACATTGTCTGGATATCTGATTTTAAACGCAATGATGTACATTTTCCCTCCAATTTAGAATTCCTTTTTTTGTGACAGGTAAATCCTTATTTCATTTCCACACTTATGTTTGTAAGTAATATAATGCCAAGGTATGTCAATGTATTGTTTTTTTTTTATGTTAAGAAATCAAGAAATCAAGATCTTCCAAAGCAGAGCAGCTGTATATCCAAGTTAATGGTATTATTATACTGTACTTACCAATTCTGATTGGTTCCTTGATCTGTGGCCCTCGTCAGCCAGACCACGCGAGATGATGTGTATCATATAACGTGTATAGATCTGTGAATTTTTTTTTTCATTATTCTATTATGTATTATAACATGTATTGTTACCATGTAGCCAGCATACATAACCAGTCTTGGACAGGTTTGTTAATTATGGAAACTGTTGATCAGAGTGTATCGTGTAATCTTGTGGGTGTTTTTTTTTCTCTATCTCAATGCAAAGTTTTATTGTGCAACTATCTGAAATAAGAAATTTTATGATAAGTTTCGTTATTACGTCAAAGTACTTACATGTATATGATAAAGAAATATTTGATTTAAAGCCAATTGGCCATGCCTTTACTTGCCATATTGGTATAATAAAATCAGTCCACATATACATTGTATTATTGTACACACGTATACATGTACCGGTATTTAAAGAAAAAAAAGGTTCATTTTGAATGTGTATATGAAAGTCAAATCATGTCTCAGTTATACAGGGGATGGTATAGCCTCTGACCTAACCTCTGACCCCTCTTTTTTATTGGAGGCTTGTGGACGACACGGGGCAATGGAGAAAGGTGTTTGTCACATGGCAACAGCAAAGTGCAATATTTGTAGAGTGCTTACCCCTCTTCCCCCAGAGGGGACTTTGTAAAGAACTATCTTCATTGTATATATACATGTACAAGGTTTCTGTGTTAATTTCAAGAATGTAGACAGTGATAATGAAATCTACACTATTTGTGCTGATTTTTGTTTTCATTAAAATTGACATTTTCTAACATAAGGAGATATTTCTTCAGTGTGATGTAATGAAAAGTGAGTGGGGTGTTTCTGGGTCTTTCCTTGTTCTGTTTTATTGAATAACTAAAAATATACTTATAAAGTTTAAAACATGTCAAGCAGGTGTCGATTTCTTGGGAAGAGTGGATGACCTTTGTATATATATACTGAAATGTCAAATTCATGTCAGCATGATAAATTTTCATGTTATATTCTGCTTCTATGATGTTTTCTACAAAATTCCGAAAACTTTGAGTTTGAAATATTTGAATAAAGTTCATATAATTGTGCATTGTATTCAATATATCATTACAGGTATCTGAATTTGAGGAAAGGAGTATTTTATTTAATGTAATCACATAACCCAAGGATATGCAAACTGAATATAAATATTATATTTACATTTACGAAGTATGATTCCCTCTATTTCCTACGGAAACTTATTTAATTCATAGCTCTATGGAAACAACCAGACTGAACGCACTGATGTACATTAACAGTAATTTAGTGAATTTAACTTACATTTTACAATCAGTTTATTAATTTGTTAAAAGAAAGAAGTAAATATAAACAATAAAATGCTTTTTTTATGCTTCATGATTTATGAAGGTAGCTATCATTGCAGAAAGAAATTACATAACCGGCTAATATTTTTTCTTCAATGTCGCCACCTTCACATCCCGCATGAATCACAAATGAAATCATTTTACTGTTTAAATATTAACATTTACTGAGTATTTTATCCTCTGTTGTGATTTATAGCTTTATATACACTGACAGGGCTGAAATCCACACCGTCCAATTCTAACCAGTTAAACTACATATAAAAAAAATCACGGACTGCACGAAATAATCATGATGATGTAAGACTCAAAATCCCAGAGGAGACGATTTGGCTGTTTCTTTCACTTTAATATCTAATGTACTGTCTTATGTACGTCAACAATAATTTACTTACTCTTACATGTACCTTTATCTTTATGATTAGTTCAATAATTTATTTCTTACAAGAAAGATCTAAATAAAATAAAATGCTTTCTTTGATAATTCATGCGGGCTATAAAGGTAGCGATCATTGCAGAAAAAAATAGCATAACATATGAATCACTAAAGTAAGCATTTTATTGTTTGAATAAAAGAGACGCATTTTAAATGAAACGGAATTAGAATTCGCTATGTACAACGACCCATCGGTCCTAATTAACTACAACGGTGGGTGAATAAGGCGTGTAAAATGCCTATACGAGGACAGATAAGATTCTGTAAAATTTAAATATCAACAAATCTGATATGTTTTCTAAAAATCATTCAAAACAATGTACCTGGTATGTTCCAACGCACTTCGAAAAACTAACGCACTTTGAAAAAATTGTTCAAAGTTCGTTAATGTTGGGACCAAGTCAACGCACTTTGAAAAAAATATTTTTTTGTCAAAGTGCGTTGATATCGTCGATAATTATCCAAATATGGCATAGCTGCATCGCTTAGCAACTGCATTTTCCTTTTTTGTGTATGCAGCAGATTTACTTCTTATCTGGTACATTGGGCTATGGCAGAAACAAAAATGATTTAATTTATTTATTGATAATGGAGATAATGTATAACATATTTCAAATGCCTTCAATTGCATGTGCTTATAAACAAACATGATGTGATAAAAAGAATACGTTAGTTATGGTTATGTCATGTTGTGAATTTTGAATTTACCGGGTGGCAGTAAATACAAAATTCACAACATGACAACTTGTGAATTTTGTATTTACTGCCACCCGGTAAATTCAAAATTCACAACATGACAGTTATCAAAAACAATATCATCTTTGGAATCAGTGCGAGAAAAAACCCCTACACCCTGATGGTTATTTTTAAGTTTATAATACATGTAGTTTAATGTTTGTCAATATACATGTAATTTTTTTTTATAGTGAAGTGATTTATTTGATTAGAATTTGAAAAGAGGGTTTATGTTGAAACACCTATACGAGTAGATTCTACAACATTGGAGAAATTATTGTTTGTCCAGCTCATTTTCCCGATATCACTGTACTTAATTTACAAAAGGGCGTATTTCTTTTTTCGATTTTAAAAAATTAAACATTTCCTCGAAGTTACGGAATATCATATGTTCTGGAAGGAAAAAAAAAGAGGGTGGGGGACATTCTTCCTGTAATCAATTAAATGATGCACTGGTAATTGACCTTTATCTTTGGTTAACTCATCCCTTCCCCCATCTTCTCCGTTCTCAAAGACGGTAAATTAGATTCATTAGTGTTAACAAATCATCCCTCTATCTACAAATTAGAAATCAAATTCCAGAATTTGTGAATTTTACATATTTTTTCAAAAAGCGTTAAGTGTCTCGATACTAAAAAATGTTAATGTACCTTCATAACGTACTTTGAAAAAAAAATTCAAAGTGCGTTGATTTGGTCCCAAAGTTAACGCACTTTGAAAAATGTTTTCAAAGTGCGTATTTTTTTAAAAGTGCGTTGCCACACTGGTATATTTAACATAACATCGGTTTGTAACCCTTAAATATGTTATATACTTGGTACATGTTGATCTAAACTGGCGTATGCGTATTAAATCCTCCAAATAATTTAATTTTTTTAGCTTTGGTGCCTTTTCTTCTATAGAGTAGGTCTAGCTGAGCTCCATATTTTTGTCATAGCCTAATTAAGGTCTAATGGAAATCAAACCTATTTCAAATATTACAACCGTAAATTCGTGGCCAAAGTCGTATATACACTGTACATGGTCTTTTCACAATGCACTTCATTGTGACGGTATCTTCCCACTTAGAAGAGGCCTATTGGCTCCAATACCGGCACGTACCTGATACCTTGGCTTTACAGAGAAGAGCAGAAATCTGTGATTTTCAATGTACCATTATTAAGATAAAGGTACAAAAAGTTTACTTTTGTCATCTTCCAATACCCATGAATGAACGTTAATCAATAATTTTGGAAAATAAGATGCAGAACCATTTATGACAAGTTAGGGTTAGGCATAACTTTTGCGACCCTCATAATGTGCTCTCTTGAAATTGTTTTGTTCCAAAAACATTTGGTTTGAGAGTGAATATTTCAATAGTTTTAAACATATTTCACAATTTGTTTAAAATTCAAGAACCTAAGGCCCCTTCTCGTCTTTCAGATAAAAGTTGTTTCAACAAAACGAACAGGGAAATGTATGATTTGAGTGTGGATGTTGCAAACGTTAAATTAAAATAACTGTCCTTTTTCAAAGAAAATTGGTACCTTTCTGCGAGTTGTTTTTTTTGTTTTTTTGCCCCAGGATTTTTAAAACAAAACTAATCCCTGTTTTACCTAATTAAAATTCCTTTATATTCTTTCAGATTGTTGCTCAATTCCTTTTTTATATACTAGCTTGTTTTCTAAATTTTCAATTTTCTCGATTCAGTCCCCTATAATGTGGTCCCATCCATTTCTTCAAAACTGCATCTCACTTGATAATGATGCTTACATATTAATTCGACAAATTTTACAATTACTGAACAAAAATTGAAATTAAAACTTGCCTCCCTATTTCCTGACCCCCGGATTTTTGAATAATCCTGAACTTTCACTACATTTTGATGAACATTCCCATTAGGTGAGCTAAAATATGGGGATAAAAACTTGTTTGCAAGCTCATGTATGTGTAAAAATGAAAATATACTGCAAATATTTTATTTTTATGTTTGCAACATCAGTTCGAGTTAGTGAACCCGTTATCTTCACTCTCATAACAAAGCATATTATTTCGACTTCGTTGGAGCTCATTTACAATTGCTGAGAATATTTATTCTGAACTGGTAACACTATTTAGTACAGACATTACGCCTGTGCAGATGCAGTTAATTAATTAAGGGGGTATAATGTCTGATAGAATCAATGTTCAGAAAGGATTGAGACAGGGCGACCCTTTGTCACCATATATCTATGATTTATATAGAACCGCCATACAGCTGCTCGGATATGACCTGATACCTATATCAAAGCAACAGGCGAAAATCAATGACACCTCGCCTATTCTAATGAGCAGTGTACTACATAAACGGAAACACCGAGAAATTCTTAGATACATGTTTATCTTAACTTCATATTAATTTCGACAAAACCATTACAATGTAGATATATTAATTATGTTGAGTAACGATATTCTACCACCCACTATTACAGTGCATTAAGATTTATTTATTTATTGCACTAAAGGAATGCGAATTGATGTTAAATAAGTTAGATCAACTATATTTAAGATCAAATGATACAAATGAAATATATATGCAGACTTATATGGGTAACAACGTTATTCAAAATTTTCCAAAACAAAAGCTTAGCTTTAACATTATTGAACCAATATCTTAATTTCAGTTCCAAATTTTATTGTTAAAAAATTGAAGAAATGTTTTTCTCTTTTAACAATTCAACCCGACCTTGTTAAGGAATATGGGGATGTTGTTAAGAAATGTGAAGAAATGGGATTTAAAAATATTTAATCTAATGTCTTTCATAGTCTTATAAATTATTTTTGGTAAGATATATATCATTTTACCATTTTTTAGATAGATGATTGGAACATTAGATTTTAATCTAAACTTTAACAATTTCTTATAACTTGTGAATTTAAATACATTGCTTTTCTCTTATGTCATCAAATACATTTAAGCTAGTGGATATCCCTAGGTTTAGACTGAGACTTTGATATTACATAAAAATTATATCTCTACTTTTTATATATTCAAAAGGAGAAAATTATCAATGCTAATAAGCGCATGAAATACATGTACATGTATTTTAACAGAATTGAGAGATTATATATACAGCAATGTTGTAATTTCTCCAAAGAGAAATCGTTTTTCGTTTTATCGTTTTATAAACGTTTTATAAACGTTTTAAACACGCACATGTTCAGCTTCGATGTAAACAAATTATCTTGCCACACTGGATTGGCTTGGGGTTTTTATTGTATTTGTATCGTTTTATGCCTTTTAATTTACTTTAATTTATCATGTCTTTTATATCATAATACGTTTGCATGTCACTTTATACGATGCATATAGTTGTTCTATTTGTATCAATAAAACTACACTTAGGATAACATTATTTTTATAATTTATGACCCGTATAGACGTATTTCATTTTTATCCAACAAAGACGCATTTATAACTCTTATCCAGGCGAACTTTTATGCTTCGGAAGTCGTCAATGCTCGTACAAATTACTGAGTATTAACCATTTTGATATTAATTATATAATTTTCTGTTCGAGTACTCTCAGTACTTTGATTAATTTCCTTATTGGCTGCCAGCTTCTACGGGCTTAGTGGCTGCTTGTTAGTGGCTGCTAGCTTCAGCCTGGTGTTTATAACATTAAAAAAAATGGAGATTCACGCGTATCCATCCCTTGTATTCATTTAGAAGCTATCGATCATCGCCCCCCCCCCCCTTTTTTTTTTTAGGTCAAGTCAACCCTCATGGTTGACAATAGAGTTATCTATCTTTGGCGACCCAGTTTTGTCGGTTAGGTTCACCATGCTGGACGAGGGAGGACACGTTCTTTTGGCGCTGACGGTGGCGTCTCTGGCGCGATGGCTGACCTCTATCTGGTCGAGCCGGGTCAGGCGGGGACAGTTTGTGAGGGTGGGGAAAGTGTCTGAACTAAACCTTTACCCGGTGAAGTCTTGTCAGGGGATTCTTCTAGAGAGTGCTAGGGCAGAGAGCGCTGGATTGGTTTCAAAAGGATTACACGACAGGTATCTTACTTGTTCTTTCGTTCTTTTTTCTTTCTTTTTAAACTGCTGATATTCCCTGCATGCACATAAATAACAGCTATTTTTCGCTAACTAAACAGCATTTGGTTATATTGTCTTTGTCAGGGGTGGACAAGATGTACAATGTATTTATATATACATTGTGTTGTGTTGTATAGTTCTAAGTAGAGGATAAGAGCTGGTCAAGTTTTAGCCTGTTTATTTAGTAAGTGGCAATCATTTGACCCAATACGTTCATACTTTTTATCCTAGAGTTGCAAAGTTCACAATTACTGCATGCATGTAATGTAAATAAATTCTAGACCGTGTTAATTGTTGCACGTGTCTTATTAGAACCATTTTAACAAGGCCTTGGACTTTCAGTAGGACGTAGCTATCAATTTCTTGCATCAAAACAAGTAAAAATGACGCTGGTTTCAAGTGAAATAAGCGAAGTCTTGGCTCAAAAGCCAGACAAATCGTGTTGATTTCAGAGAGCCATGGCTGTGTGGCCAGAAATGAAATAGACAGGCCTACGTCTCATTGCTGTTTGACACAACTACCCAAATTCCAAGCTCTTGTTAGAATGGTTCTATCTAAATTTACTGGGTGACAGTGCATCTCTGCACGTTCAAATTTTATAACATTACAACTGTTTAAATTTTGTATTTACTTAATTTGTACAGCATCACACGCGCATTAATTCATTCGAAGATAGTGGGAGCAATTATTAAATTGATGTGAGTAAGTTTATTCAGTTGGGGAGAAAATTATTCAACAGATGCGTGCACCAATTCAGTTGAAGAAAGTTTAAGTTATGCGTGTATTAATTCAAGATCATGAATCTTGTTTTTTTAGGACCATGATGCGTTGTTTCGTGCATAATTGGATAAATGGTATTTCCGAAAATTTATTAAATCGTCTAATTTTTTTGTTATTCAATATTCATTAAGAGCTCCAAAGATTTAGTAGTTTTTTAAAAAATAGGAATCATTTTTTGTGTATATTATGAGGTGATCAAATACGTTCGGCCGTGATGATATATTTCATGAAGCGCTAGCTTTGTGCTTTATTTTTAAAGGCCCCGGCTGAGAACATCATGGTATACTTAAAGAATGTTTTTCTTTTTCCTTAAAGAAAGCCCGATTCTTCAAAATGAAATATTAAATTGTTTCTTGTAAAACCAGACAGTGGATGCTGGTGAGGGCAAATGGGGATTTCCTCAGTCAACGTCAATACTCCAAAATGGCCCTCGTCCGCGTGTCTAATCACCATGACAACATTCACCTAGACGCCCCGGGACAGCCCACTTTGGTTTTGCCGAAAAATCCACCTGTTGACCAGAGCAGGTTCATGATGACAAGGTAAAGAACAAGACCCCCCCCCCCCCCCCCCCCCCCCCAAACCCAGACTCCCACCCATAGTCTGCATCATGTACAGTCATTGTCACAGCCAATGGGCGTATAGAACAAACGGTTTGAAACGGTTTTAAACTGGTACGATAACAATGAAAAAATTCTCAAATGATATTTATTCGTTATTGTATTTCTTGGATATCTTATATTGTCGATTACAATTAATCATAAAATATTATAGATGAAATGTGTTGCGCAATTGTTTACTTTAAAATTTGTAAAACAGTGGAAGATGTATTAAAGGGACTTGGACACGATTTTAGATCAAAATTTTCTTTTTCTTTCTTTATGTATAAAATGGTTTACTTGCTCATTTTGAATGATTGACCAAAATTTCAATGTTAGAAGTCAAGTTATAAGAGAGATACAGAGGTAAGAATTGGTTGTTATGTAAACAAAGCTCGAGTCTTATATTTGTTTACAAATAATGTAAAATATGGAATTACATTTCTTTGACCAAATGACTCATGGCAAACAAGGTAAATAGGTATAATGTGTTCATAGATAATATGATAAACAGAAAATAGCAACATTTGATTGAGACTTATCCCAGTAAAACAAATATGTAAACCATAACAAAGTTCCAGCTTTGTTTACAAAACAAAGATTTTCAAACATTGTATCTTGCATATAACTCAATATTTGACTTGCAAATTTTGACAAAGCATTAAAAGTACCCATATTAACCATTCAAAACATTAAAATTGGAAAAATAAAATTTTAATTTTGAGCTCAAATCGTGTCTAAGTCCCTTTAAAAATTGGGTTTTATTAGAATTTGAGAATCTGATGTTAAAATCCCAAAGTACACATTAGGAATAAGCAAATTTTGTCGGGGGATCCCACTGCGAAACCAATACGGCGAATTGTATGGTATGATATTTCACAGAGTGTGGGGACTGAAGGTTTTGGGGATGGACTGCGGGGACGAGGCTGCACGCTGGTTCCACAACTTCCTGCAGGCGGATGGCGTAAGATTAGTCGTATCCTCCGGACCCATGCCGAAAAAGGATTCCTCTAAAATGTTAAAACCGTGGGGAAACCCCGCCCAGCCGGGAGATCTGGTAATGCCCAACAGATAATTGGACGTTGGTATAAAAGCGTACGTTATCATCGGCATTTAGAACAAATTTGAAATTATTTGTAAATATACTAATGTTAATTGGGAAAACGAATATCTTCGTCACACTAATGATAATTGTATGATGGAAAGTATAAAGAAATACGAGAATATGAGAACTGAAACATTTTTACGTAGAATAATTAAAGGACTAAATTAATTTTAAAAAATCTGTGATACTTTCCAGGCACTGTTCTCCGACTGTGGTGGTTATCTGGTGATGAACGACGCCTCTCTGGAAGATCTTAATGGCCGTCTACAGAACAAGGTCACCTTCAAAAGTTTCAGACCAAACATTGTCGTGTCTGGGTCCCAAGCTTTTGCCGAGGTACTTTTTCTTACGCACACGATTTATGGATATCTTAAGATAAATTTATACTATTTTCACGTACATGAGTTTATTACTTTATGCCGTTTTTCACATAAGTAGTTTATGATTTCCTATACAAATTTTGCACATATATGTACTACAATCATGTAGTATTTTATGACGCTATAATTGACAGGACTGTTGGGAAGAAATACGAATTGGTGAAACAAACCCGCTGTATTTCCGAATGTTGGATCCTTGTACTAGGTGAATGATTAAATCATTCAAATACTAAGTACTAACTTGTGTATGGCTTGAATGTTCTTTACGCTGCCTTATTAATAAAATCGTTATTTGATCTTATTCAAAATCAGTTTCAAACAGCTGAAATTCTATGATTATAAAACAATGAAGAGAATTCAAAGGATTTCAATGACCAACACTTTATTCTATACTTTCATGGCCATTTTTATACTTTATAAATGTCCTTACAAATAAGCGTTCTAAATATTAATAAAGGAAAACATCAAAATTTAATAGTGGAAATAAATTAAAATTTTCATTATTAAATTATAGTTTAGAGCTAAACATTTTGTTTAAGAATATGAGTGGATCAGGTGGTTAATTCGTTGACCACTGAGTGAGCCCTTAATGGCTGGTTTATACAATTCTATTTCAAAATAAGCATATAAAAACGCATGGTAAACAAGGGAAACCTCTTGCATGATGTAGAATGTTTTCAACAGCTGTAATAGTTGTGTTGGTTTATTGATTTTTGCTTAATGTGGCTAATATTTATCACATACTTATTTTTATTGATTTTTCTTAAGGTGTATTCTAACAACAGTCAACCCTGACACAGGAGAAAGAAACAAAGACAGACAACCATTGGAAACCCTCAAAAAGTATGTGTCCCTTAACATCAGACACTCTTAATGTATTCATACACATTCAATCTCAACTCAAATAATGTATATCCTACACATTCTAACAAAACAGACACGTGGCTTATCCAGATACAATAATCTACAATAGTTAATCAGACTATACATAATAACATACACACACAACAACACAATTATTCCATTCCATTATTGGTAAAAGAAATACATCCCAATGCACTACAGCATACATCCAATGTATCCCTACATAATCAATCACAACATACATCCGGTGTATCCATATACAGCCAACCACAACATACATCTAGTGTATCCATATAGAGCCAACCACAACATACATCTAGTGTATCCATACACAGTCAACCACAACATACATCTAGTGTATCCATATACAGCCAACCACAACATACATCTAGTGTATCCATACTTAATCAACCACAACATACATCCAGTGTATCCATACAGTCAATCACAACATACATCCAGTGTATCCATACAGAATCAACCACAACATACATCCAGTGTATCCTTACACAGTCAACCACAACATACATCCAGTATATCCATACAGAATCAACCACAACATACATCCAGTGTATCCATACACAGTCAACCACAACATACATCCAGTATATCCATACACAGTCAACCACAACAAACATCCAGTGTATCCATACACAGTCAACCACAACATACATCCAGTGTATCCATACATAATCAATCACAACATACATCCAGTGTATCCATACACAGTCAATAACAACATACATCCAGTGTATCCATACAGAATCAACCACAACATACATCCAGTATATCCATACACAGTCAACCACAACAAACATCCAGTATATCCATACACAGTCAACCACAACATACATCCAGTGTATCCATACAGAATCAACCACAACATACATCTAGTGTATCCATACAGAATCAACCACAACATACATCAAATGTATCCCTACATAATCAATCACAACAAACATCCAGTGTATCCATATACAGCCAACCACAACATACATCTAGTGTATCCATACAGAATCAACCACAACATACATCCAGTGTATCCATATACAGTCAACCACAACATACATCTAGTGTATCCATACAGAATCAACCACAACATACATCTAGTGTATCCATATACAGCCAACCACAACATACATCTAGTGTATCCATACAGTCAATCACAACATACATCCAGTGTATCCATACAGAATCAACCACAACATACATCAAATGTATCCCTACATAATCAATAACAACAAACATCCAGTGTATCCATATACAGCCAACCACAACATACATCTAGTGTATCCATACAGAATCAACCACAACATATATCCAGTGTATCCATATACAGTCAACCACAACATACATCTAGTGTATCCATACAGAATCAACCACAACATACATCTAGTGTATCCATATACAGCCAACCACAACATACATCCAGTGTATCCATACAGAATCAACCACAACATACATCTAGTGTATCCACACACAGTCAACCACAACATACATCCAGTGTATCCTTACACAGTCAACCACAACATACATCCAGTGTATCCATATACAGCCAACCACAACATACATACACAGTCAACCACAACATACATCTAGTGTATCCATATACAGTCAACCACAACATACATCCAGTATATCCATATACAGTCAACCACAACATACATCCAGTGTATCCATACAGAATCAACCACAAAAAACATCCAGTGTATCAATACAGAATCAACCACAACATACATCTAGTGTATCCATACAGAATCAACCACAACATACATCTAGTGTATCCATAGGCAGTCAACCACAACAAACATCCAGTGTATTCATACAGAATCAACCACAACATACATCTAGTATATCCTTACACAGTCAACCACAACATACATCCAGTGTATTCCTACACAGTCAACCAAAACAAACATCCAGTATATCCATACAGAGTCAACCACAAAATACATCCAGTGTATCCATACACAGTCAACCACAACATACATCCAGTGTATCCATACAGAATCAACCACAACATACATCCAGAGTATCCACACACAGTCAACCACAACAAACATCCAGTGTATCCTACACAGTCAACCACAACATACATCTAGTGTATCCATATACAGCCAACCACAACATACATCCAGTGTATCCATACAGAATCAACCACAACATACATCTAGTGTATCCACACACAGTCAACCACAACATACATCCAGTGTATCCTTACACAGTCAACCACAACATACATCCAGTGTATCCATATACAGCCAACCACAACATACATACACAGTCAACCACAACATACATCTAGTGTATCCATATACAGTCAACCACAACATACATCCAGTATATCCATATACAGTCAACCACAAAAAACATCCAGTGTATCAATACAGAATCAGCGACAACATACATCTAGTGTATCCATACAGAATCAACCACAACATACATCTAGTGTATCCATAGACAGTCAACCGCAACAAACATCCAGTGTATTCATACAGAATCAACCACAACATACATCTAGTATATCCTTACACAGTCAACCACAACATACATCCAGTGTATTCCTACACAGTCAACCAAAACAAACATCCAGTATATCCATACAGAGTCAACCACAACATACATCCAGTGTATCCATACACAGTCAACCACAACATACATCCAGTGTATCCATACAGAATCAACCACAACATACATCCAGAGTATCCACACACAGTCAACCACAACAAACATCCAGTGTATCCTACACAGTCAACCACAACATACATCTAGTGTATCCATATACAGCCAACCACAACATACATCCAGTGTATCCATACAGAATCAACCACAACATACATCTAGTGTATCCACACACAGTCAACCACAACATACATCCAGTGTATCCTTACACAGTCAACCACAACATACATCCAGTGTATCCATATACAGCCAACCACAACATACATACACAGTCAACCACAACATACATCTAGTGTATCCATATACAGTCAACCACAACATACATCCAGTATATCCATATACAGTCAACCAAAACATACATCCAGTGTATCCATACAGAATCAACCACAAAAAACATCCAGTGTATCAATACAGAATCAACCACAACATACATCTAGTGTATCCATACAGAATCAACCACAACATACATCTAGTGTATCCATAGACAGTCAACCACAACAAACATCCAGTGTATTCATACAGAATCAACCACAACATACATCTAGTATATCCTTACACAGTCAACCACAACATACATCCAGTGTATTCCTACACAGTCAACCAAAACAAACATCCAGTATATCCATACAGAGTCAACCACAACATACATCCAGTGTATCAATACACAGTCAACCACAACATACATCCAGTGTATCCATACAGAATCAACCACAACATACATCCAGTGTATCCATACACAGTCAACCACAACATACATTTAGTGTATCCATACAGTCAATCACAACATACATCCAGTGTATCCATACAGAATCAACCACAACATACATCTAGTGTATCCATACAGAATCAACCACAACATACATCAAATGTATCCCTACATAATCAATCACAACAAACATCCAGTGTATCCATATACAGCCAACCACAACATACATCTAGTGTATCCATACAGAATCAACCACAACATACATCCAGTGTATCCATATACAGTCAACCACAACATACATCTAGTGTATCCATACAGAATCAACCACAACATACATCTAGTGTATCCATACACAGTCAACCACAACAAACATCCAGTGTATCCATACAGAATCAACCACAACATACATCCAGTGTATCCATACACAGTCACCCACAACATACATCTAGTGTATCCATAAACAGTCAACCCCAACAAACATCCAGTGTATCCATACAGAATCAACCACAACATACATCCAGAGTATCCACACACAGTCAACCACAACAAACATCCAGTGTATCCTACACAGTCAACCACAACATACATCTAGTGTATCCATATACAGCCAACCACAACATACATCAAGTGTATCCATACAGAATCAACCACAACATACATCTAGTGTATCCACACACAGTCAACCACAACATACATCCAGTGTATCCTTACACAGTCAACCACAAGATACATCCAGTGTATCCATATACAGCCAACCACAACATACATACACAGTCAACCACAACATACATCTAGTGTATCCATATACAGTCAACCACAACATACATCCAGTATATCCATATACAGTCAACCACAACATACATCCAGTGTATCCATACAGAATCAACCACAAAAAACATCCAGTGTATCAATACAGAATCAACCACAACATACATCTAGTGTATCCATACAGAATCAACCACAACATACATCTAGTGTATCCATAGACAGTCAACCACAACAAACATCCAGTGTATCCATACAGAATCAACCACAACATACATCCAGTGTATCCATACACAGTCAACCACAACATACATCCAGTGTATCCATACAGAATCAACCACAACATACATCCAGTGTATCCATACACAGTCAACCACAACATACGTCCAGTGTATCCATACATAGTCAATGACAACATACATCCAGTGTATTCATAAAGAATCAGCCACAACATACATCTAGTGTATCCATACAGAATCAACCACAACAAATATCCAGTGTATCCATACAGAATCAACCACAACATACATCCAGTGTATCCATACACAGTCAACCACAACATACATCTAGTGTATCCATACAGGATCAACCACAACATACATCCAGTGTATCCATACATAGTCAACCACAACATACATCCAGTATATCCATAGAGAATCAACCACAACAAACATCCAGTGTATCCATAGAGAACCAGCCACAACATACATCCAGTGTATCCATACACAGTCAACCACAACATACATTTAGTGTATCCATACAGATCAACCACAACATACATCCAGTGTATCCATACATAGTCAACCACAACAAACATCCAGTGTATCCATACAGAATCAACCACAACATACATCTAGTGTATCCATACACAGTCAACCACAACATACATCTTGTGTATCCATACACAATCAACCACAACATACATCTAATGTATCCATACACAGTCAACCACAACATACATCCAGTGTATCCATACAGAATCAGCCACAACATACATCCAGTGTATCCATACATAGTCAACCACAACATACATCCAGTGTATCCATACACAGTCAACCACAACATACATCCAGTGTATCCATACAGTCAATCACAACATTCATCCAGTGTATCCATACACAGTCAACCACAACATACATCCAGTATATCCATACACAATCAACCACACCATACATCTAGTGTATCCATACACAGTCAATCACAACATACATCTTGTGTATCCATACAGAATCAGCCACAACAAACATCCAGTATATCCATACACAGTCAACCACAACATACATCCAGTATATCCATACACAATCAACCACAACAAACATCTAGTGTATCCATATACAGTCAACCACAACATACATCTAGTGTATCCATACAGAATCAACTACAACATACATCTAGTGTATCCATACATAGTCAACCAAAACATACATCTAGTGTATCCATACACAATCATCCACAACATACATCTAATGTATCCATACACAGTCAACCACAACATACATCCAGTGTATCCATACAGAATCAGCCACAACATACATCCAGTGTATCCATACATAGTCAACCACAACATACATCCAGTGTATCCATACACAGTCAACCACAACATACATCCAGTGTATCCATACAGAATCAGCCACAACATACATCCAGTGTATCCATACATAGTCAACCACAACATACATCCAGTGTATCCATACACAATCAACCACAACATACATCTAGTGTATCCATACACAGTCAACCACAACATACATCCAGTGTATCCATACAGTCAATCACAACATACATCCAGTGTATCCATACAGAATCAACCACAACATACATCTAGTGTATCCATACAGAATCAACTACGACAAACATCCAGTGTATCCATACACAGTCAACCACAACATACATCCAGTATATCCATACACAATCAACCACAACAGACATCCAGTGTTTCCATACACAGTCAACCACAACATACATCCAGTATATCCATACACGGTCAACCACAACAAACATCCAGTGTATCCATACACAGTCAACCACAACATACATCCAGTGTATCCATACACAGTCAACCACAACATACATCTAGTGTATCCATACAGAATCAACTACGACAAACATCCAGTGTATCCATACACAGTCAACCACAACATACATCCAGTATATCCATACACAATCAACCACAACAGACATCCAGTGTTTCCATACACAGTCAACCACAACATACATCCAGTATATCCATACACGGTCAACCACAACAAACATCCAGTGTATCCATACACAGTCAACCACAACATACATCCAGTGTATCCATACACAGTCAACCACAACAAACATCCAGTGTATCCATACACAGTCAACCACAACATACATCCAGTGTATCCATACACAGTCAACCACAACATACATCCAGTATATCCATACAGAATCAACTACGACAAACATCCAGTGTATCCATACAGAATCAACTACGACAAACATCCAGTGTATCC
Source organism: Magallana gigas (assembly GCF_963853765.1). Classification (NCBI taxonomy): domain Eukaryota; kingdom Metazoa; phylum Mollusca; class Bivalvia; order Ostreida; family Ostreidae; genus Magallana; species Magallana gigas. Next base: position 14,735,090 of record NC_088858.1, on the reverse strand, counting down.
ATACAGAATCAACCACAACATACATCCAGTGTATCCATACACAGTCAACCACAACATACATCCAGTGTATCCATACAGAATCAACCACAACATACATCCAGTATATCCATACACGGTCAACCACAAAAAACATCCAGTGTATCCATACACAGTCAACCACAACATACATCCAGTGTATCCATACACAGTCAACCACAACAAACATCCAGTGTATCCATACACAGTCAACCACAACATACATCCAGTGTATCCATACACAGTCAACCACAACATACATCCAGTATATCCATACAGAATCAACTACGACAAACATCCAGTGTATCCATACAGAATCAACTACGACAAACATCCAGTGTATCCATACAGAATCAACCACAACATACATCCAGTGTATTCCTACACAGTCAACCACAACATACATCCAGTGTATCCATACAGAATCAACCACAACATACATCCAGTATATCCATACACAGTCAACCACAACATACATCCAGTGTATCCTTACACAGTCAACCACAACATACATCCAGTGTATCCATACAGAATCAACCACAACATACATCCAGTGTATCCATACAGAATCAACCACAACATACATCTAGTGTATCCATACACAGTCAACCACAACATACATCCATTGTATCCATATACAGCCAACCACAACATACATCTAGTGTATCCATACACAGCTAACCACAACTTACATCCAGTGTATCCATATACAGTCAACCACAACATACATCCAGTGTATCCATACAGAATCAACCACAACAAACATCCAGTGTATCCATACAGAATCAACCACAACAAACATTCAGTGTATCCATACAGAATCAACCACAACAAACATCCAGTGTATCCATAGAGAATCAGCCACAACATCCACAACATACATCTAGTGTATCCATACAGAATCAACCACAACATACATCTTGTGTATCCATACACAGTCAACCACAACATACATCCAGTGTATCCATATACAGCCAACCACAACAAACATCCAGTGTATCCATACACAGTCAACCACAACAAAAATTCAGTGTATTCATACAGAATCAACTATGACAAACATCCAGTGTATCCATACAGAATCAACCACGACATACATCCAGTGTATCCATACACAGTCAACCACAACATACATCCAGTATATCCATATATAATCAATCACATAGTCCAGTGTATCCATAAATTGCTGACCTCAATCAATATACCCTTTTCCATGCACAGTTAACAACACCATACACTCATTATATCTATACATAGTAATAATCTGATAATTCTATTAATGTTGATTGTTTGTAGATACACAAAGTGTCTTCACTGTGTATTTTAAGGAATTTTCCTCCAAGTTAAACATCTTTTCGAACCATTTTATGATGATACTTAAAAATATTATTTTTCTGATCCTATCTTTCTCTTTAGATTCCGTTGCATGCCTCCATATGGGGATGACCCAATATTTGGAGTGAATGCTGCTCTGGATAATAATGGAACCATACAGATTGGGGATCCTGTATATGCTCTCCTGAAATGACAAAAACTAAAGGCCCAAAACAAATGACTAAAATAAGAAATGATTCAGGCGAAGCAATCCCCTTGAATAATCCTGTTGAAATTAATACCTCAGTTGAATATATATGCCAAAATAGAAATCAAATGAATTCACTGAATGGGATGATATATTCAATAAAAAAAAAACTACAGTAATTCAAGGCTAACATAATGAAAATAAGTACATAAACATGTAGCAATATGTACAATTGTGTAGCAACAGAGACTTGTGTAACAAATACAACATCATTTGACTGTCACATACCAGTATACATACTGGTATATATGAATATACATGTAAAAAGCAGTCACATATGACAATCAATGTAAAAATAAATCTAAACAAATGCTTTATCCAGATTCTGTGTTTTTACTGTTTAATTAAACAGATATCTCAAAATCATTTGGGAATCTGATGCAGCATTGTGTTTACAAATCACTCATAAGACAAGTTTTGAATAATTAACAAAAATATTTACCGAAATGACCGTCATGGACAAGACTTTTCACCTCACCAAAAAATCCCCGTGTTCTAGGTGTCTTTTATTGACAAGGACTGTCCATTCTTAGCCACATTTCAAATTGTATTGCATAAAATAAACATGGTCTATACCAGTTTTAACCAGCTTCATGTCTGTATTTTATTTCATTAAGATTTAGATATTGTCAGAAAATTTTTTAGTTGCACAATAAAACAAACAAATTGCCAAACTTTTAAAACAACTTTATTGGTACTTTAACACACAACATAACACTGGTCCTTGTCACATGTATGATAGATTTGGAAGAACCTTATAACATGCTTTCTGCATTGTTAAAGCTGTCAGATAAAAATAGTATATATATCAACAGGTGTAAAAATGACGGTCTAAAATCCAAAGGCTCTGATAAAATAAAGTAAAACGCCAACATAAAAACTATAAAATCGTGAAATAAAAAGTGTCCAGTGCTGCAAACACTTAATAAACACATGGTAGTCGTCTGCTTTGTACAAAATGTACCGGTATGAACTGTAGATCGGGATGTTTGAAGAGATGACAAAATAAAGACCATATCAACTGAAATACATAAACTTTTCTTACAACATAAAATACAATAGAACATTATACTTACAAAGAAAAAAAAGGGATTTCATGAAAATGCAGATTCAGCAATATTTAACAAGGAAGATAACAAATACATATAAAATTTGTTTTTAAAAAGAAATTCATTTATTGATAGAAGAGAGTGCCATTCTTAGTTTTGTTTAAAACTATCAAACAATCACATGTCATAATTTTCCATAAAATTTCTCAATGAACATTAAATCAAAAATAAAAATAAGTTAAAATCAATACAGAATTTACGAAAGTAAAACAATTTAATGCATAATTTGACTGATGTGAAATCTCAAATCATTGATTCTATTACATAGATCCTTATTTGTTTAATGACACAGTTCAATTAATTTGAATCAGATCTATTCTGTTATGTGATCAGCCATGGCACTGTTTTGATGTATAGTTATATACCTGGTATATATTCATATAACAGGATGTGTATACCTGTTATATATTTATGTAACGGATGAGGAAACAGGGGAACAGTTCAAACACAAGGATGGGAATATAAAAGATAATAAAGTTCGACATCTTCACATGTACATTTTAACAACTTTACAAACTTTAATAGGATTTAAGATGAAAGGACATTTACCTAATTTCAGTATAATTCAATTAATCATTAATCCTTGTCACAAATAATTTTAACTTTTTAAACTAATGATTTAACATGATAATAAAACAAGTTTATGGAATGAATCAATTAGGGGTAAAAAAAAAAATCATTATGTCTAATTAAAAATAATATATGTAGCATAGTTATGCCTTTTGACCATAATTAGGAAATTGATATTACATGAACTATATTATTCAAAGACCATGAATATACGAGTATAAATCACCAGTACTATAGAAAGTGAGTATGTTTGTACGGAACCACCTTACTGAAAGCTTGGAATACTAGGCATTCTTTACATATGCATAATAACCCTAAACTAAATGCTAACGCAGCTGTATACACTTTACCACTCCTAGTCATGTGATATTTTATCTTTATACATGTATTCACAAGCTCAATGTCCAATCTCAGAATTATATCAATGTGCAAGTCAAAAAATTATGCCGCCCCACCCCCCCCCCCCCTTCATTCTTTACATATGCATAATAACCCTAAACTAAATGCTAATACAGCTGTATACACTTAACCACATCAAGTCATGAGACGTTTGTCTTTATACACATGTACATGTATTCACAAGCTCAATGTCCAATCTCAGAATTATATCAGTGTGCAAGTCAAAAAATTATGCCCCCACCTTCCCCCCTTCGGATACAAACAGCCCTTAACACCCAATCCAAACAACTTCCACATTTATCATAAATTTTTGAATTGTGCTTTTAAGGTACCATAAGTGTTGATTTCATAATAAATACTGGAGGTATATGAATCTTGGGGTCAGTACGTCACTGCATGTTTTAAAGTCATCAAACTTTAGGATGCATTTCATTGTTGATACAGTTTAATACTATTCCTCTGATAGCTGAAAATGCTGAAATCATTTTGCCAGTGAATGATCCAACCGATTGGCAGTCTCAGATTGACTATATGCCCTTACAACGCGAGAGGATACGTACGAAGAATGGAAAACAGCACAATATAATCCACATGCATCATAACTGACATTGGAGAAGTGTCTAATTTCTATTGCTAGAACAATTATTGCACCAAATGACAATATTTGACAAGAACAACAGAAGTACACATTAACTTGGGGGGGACAAATCACATTCTAAATGAAGATAAGTTAAGAAAATGAGTTTGAGTACATGCATATGTACTCATAATATTGTGTTGTAGATACCCTATTTATACTTTCCTTTTTAGCACAGGTTCCTTTCAGAAGGAACATTATCATTTTTAACAAATGAAAATTTCAGGAATGACAATATAAGCAAGAATTCTGTCTTAATACTGAGATTGAATTAAGCTACCATTATTTAACAAAACCTCTATCACATGACCGTGTAACAACCGAGGCACATGACCCCATGAGAATGCTTTGATCCATCCATTCATTCACCGGTACATTTAAAACAGCTCATCGGTATGTCTCACAGACTCGCTTAAGTATCCGCCAAAACTCTTACTGCTGTTCCCATGGAACGAGAACTGCTCAAAGTATGGGAGCTCGCCTTCTTCATCAATGGAGTCCAACTCGTGTCTCATGCTCTCCGAGAGATGTTCCTGGCCAGGGGGAGTTAAAAATGTGATCTCGCGAGCAAACTCATCGGGGATGTACTTTGTATCCCAAGAACTTTTGACATCAGGCTTCCAAGGGGGCTGAATCTATAACAAAGAGAGAAAGTTCACAGTAAAATAATCTTATTTATGAGACACAACTTATTTTAGTACATGTATTGGATCATTCAGCAGTGTTAGTCAGAATTAGGTAAAACCATGCTTAAAGCTACTTGTCCAATTTTTTGGCCATCACATTATCGAAATTTTTTTCATACAAATTGGGAAAAATTGGGAAAACACTCCCATTACCTATCAAAGTACAGTAGACAAAACAAAACCATTGTTATACAATGTTCATACTGAACCTTTGATATACAGTTGAAGAAATTAAGACTGAGTTATTTCATTTAAAGTTCTCCATGACATTCATAGTCCAGAACACATTGTGAGACCAATCTTAATTTTGAGGGGGCTGTGTTGTAAACAGCGGTTCACTGCATGGTTTATTCATAACATCATCTTCAGACTTATCAAATTTACTTAATATTAAGTAATCAAAATTGACAATAAAGTACAGTAAAAATAAGTTGCATTTTGTTTGTGTGCATTTATTTTAGTTATCAAAAAGTTAGCACATTCATGTACTGTAACCTCAATTATCAGCTTGAAATTAACACAATATTGTCCTAATTTGAAAAGAAAATATTCAAAAGATAATCATAGACAGGTATTGGCAAAACAATAATACTAACACAAGACATTGCAGACCCTTTCAGTCCCATCTCATCAAGATATCACAAGACCATTTAACTCCAATACTATCGAGATATGATAAGACTACTTTACTCCCATCCCATGGCAATATCAAGAGACTCCTTTACTTCCATCCCATTGAGATATCATGAGACCGTTTTACTCCCATCCCATCTTTCTGCACACACAGTCAGTAGAATTTTAATTACATCATTTTGATAGAGAGCCTTCTTTAATTATCTTAAACATGCAAATAGAGAAACATCCATTTTTAAAAAACTTTCCAAACTTTTTTTTGCCAAATATATCAATATTTTGAACATAATATATTATTTATATCATAAATGTGGAAGATGGATAACATTTAATTCACCAAACTCTTCTTGGTCTAGTGGTTGAAAAAAAACAAAAAAAATGTTCACCACCATCTCGCATCTAGTCTGATCATGATCCTGTCCCCTTGCATAAAAAAAGATGTGCCCTGTTCTGATTGCAGTCTCACTTTTTTCATTATTTTTACCTCTAGTAAAAGTGATACCATGATAAAAAATGAGCAGTTGTTTTGAGACCCTGGGACCTGGCATTCAAAACATTTGAAAATTTGGACATAAAATATTTAGTGATAACAACTTTGTTTAAAAGAAATAAGACAACTTAAGAATGCATGGTCTCTAAACTGGAATTCAATTTACAGTCAGATGTAAAATGGTATCTGCATTTGACACCTTAACTTTGAAAGTTTTGGCACATACTTTTTTCCATTTATGGTGTTTGATCTTTTATCAAAATAAAAACAAGAACAGTCCATTTGTTACTTTATTCATTGTTAGATTATACAGACAAGTTCATGAAGAGTGTCTGATAAAAAAAGCTCTCACAACATAGGTTTTAAAAGGCATTAGACATACAGTGATGAATTAATGCTCAAAATTTTAAAATGTTCACTACTGTTCTTTCAGGTATATATAACAACACTGTATCTGGCATATACTAAGAGAACATTACCATCACAATAAGACTCACTGATAAAAGACAAGTTGACTGAAGTTATGTAAACAAATCAAAAAAAAAAGAAAAAAAAAGGATACCGTCATTAGTCAAGTTATAAACTGCTTCTAACCCTCACAAACTATTAAGCCCTGTAAATTGCAAAGTGGGGATTGACTTAACCTTAATGTATATTGATCAGTCAGCTGAAGAAAACATTTCAGACAATTTTACACAATGTATTTTAACAAATGTGCCAATACAATAACAAGCAATGTCTGGTTAGTTCACACACAATGTACGTACCACCAGTACTGAGCTAACAATATATTGATTACAGTCAGAACATTAAACTTGTTCGTTTTGTCATAACTCCATCAGTTACATTTTAACAATTCTACCATAATATACATGTTTATAACATCAATTTTACAAATCCAATATGCATATCAGCACTTGAAATTTCAGCACAAAATTTTTAAGTCATCATTATTTGTTGGTTAGTGTTTGGTTAATTTTTTCTGCATAACTGTTTTTACTTTGGTACATGTACATGTTTGAGAGATTTGAAAAAAGAATAAGCAAAGATATCATCAATTAATCAGAGAAAGCATAAAATTAAGAAACAAAACCTACCAGCATTTACTGTCCACATTATATGTGTGTACATTGTAATTAACTGAGACATGGGAGTAAATCGTGTCCAGATGCCCGTCTTTCTCTAGGAGTGATTCAATAGCATCGAAACAAATTTAAAAAAAAAACTACCAGTGCTACAAGCACTCTGAAACATCTCGGTAATTTTTAGAAGAAAAAACCCATAACATTCATGAACACCTTGAAAATCCTTTTAAAGTCATGAAAAATAAAATGAACTTGAAACACTAAATGTCATAACAGACTGAATTACCCAGTATTACAAATATATTGCAAAAAATAAAAAAAAAACCAAAAAGCTGAACAATGATTAGTTGTGACAAAACGTTTGTATTATATGTTAAGATATTTTCTGTGTAGATTATTTACAAATCATTATCTTTCTTACTGGCCAGTAAAATAAATACATGTGTACAGATAAACACATTGGTCTTCAATTCCCCATTAAACTTGTACACTGAACCTGTCAGACAATTGATAAAATCATATACAAAAACATGATAAAACTGCTCCACAGGTCCCACTTTTGGGTAAGAATAAGAACATACAGTTACACATAGTAATACAAAAATAATTATAAGCCTAATATAAATAATATTCCAAATTCTTTACTGATAAATGTATTGAAGATGTTCACAAAATACAAAGATTTCAACTAATCTTGATTATGTCAATAATGTGTACAATTACTTGACAAGGAGATCTCATCTAGCACTTTTTCTCTATCAGGAAAATGAATTTCATTATACATAACCAAGAACTAACAAATTAAAATACATGTAAATTGATATAGGCACAAATTTCTCTAAGATCATTGTTGATAAGTCACAGGACAGAATGCAACGTTTTATTTTATAATAACAAAGTCCGTCTCATAAGGGCACTCATGTTGGAACAAAAGAAGATGTATGAGATTTGTTACTTACTTGAGTTACTTCAACGAAATTTTTCACATTAACAAAAATTTACAAATACACAATGTAAAATTTTTTTGGAGTGAACTATGTTGGTTTTGTGTGCAAGTATTTCTTATAAGGGAAGCATTACCTGTTACATAAAAAATAAAATGCGTACATGTCATTCAGGTAAAACTGAATTCTTTCAAAGTATTACATACATCAGGGTTTTTTTTCTCTGTTGATTAAAACTTTAATCTGTCATCTGATTCAATTCAGTGAAAAATAAATGACCTCACTTTTTAGTGTTTAAAAAATAATTCTCTTTTTGAACACAACATTGATCTTCAATTAATGAATGTAAATAAATCATATTTTCACTTTAAAACAGCTTTATATCATTTCTGAATTAAATAGGAATCACAAACACAATAAAAATTCATGGTTTCAAAAGCTATCAAACAAAACACTAATATTGTCTAAATTTAAAAGCTTTAAAAATCTGTCAAAAACTTTTCTAAATAAATGTATTAAAAAATAACCCATCAAAACAATCTGAAAGACATCCAACACAATAATAACATAACCTTTATTAGCACTTCAGACATCTTGAATATGAAAGTTGCAATGTCATTGTGTTATAATTTAATTGATCAATTTTTCAAAAGACAACCAATTTTGATTTCTTGCACATTTTTCGCTTTAGTGGATTTATTACACACTCCAAAAGATTAAACTGTGTATATTTTCTTTTAATTAGCATGAAAAAAACCTTTTATTTTACAATAGTTCATTTTATGGCATTGCTGATTATAATGAAAACTTGACCAGTATATGGGATTATATGGGAGATAAGTCTCATTTAACTATTATAATAATTGTAACAATTCTGTCATACAGACAAGGTTTTCTCTAAATTTCTACCATGAATACGCTTGGGTTCAAAATCTAATTGTCCTGAGGTTATTTTAAGTCAGGTGACCAGATCATGTGACAATCATGTGCTCCATGTGGTATCGAAGCTCATGACGCTATTGTGACTTTGGGCAAGGCTCATCTTACTGCCATGGTAGGAAAACTTCTCGAAATACGGGGTGTCCACTTCTGCCATATCTTCATCGATTCGGTCCAGAGAGTGACTGGAAGCCTCGAATTCTGGCATGGCTGGTGCTGGGGGTGGGGTTAATTCCACAGACTCCCCCGTAAAGGTGTCATCAAAATACCTGGTGTCAGTCTCAGAGGTCACCTGAGGCGTGAAGGGTGGTGGAATCTGAGAGAGGAACAGAACATGCTAAGGAACACAACAGACAGAATCGTCCTTAGGCATGGTGCACCACTCACTAGCGACCTGCTATGCTCCCAAACTACAGTTTAATAGCCCCATAAAAAATTTGTCATTCATCCAAGTTTTTCAAGAAGTTTTTCAGTAAATGTTCAAAAATGCAATGGAGATGAAGATACTTAAATACTCATGCCAAGCTTTAATTAAAAACAAATTCATTCAACTGAAAATTTTGAAAAAAATGAAGGAAAAAGCATTTTAATTTCAAACAAAGTGTTCCCTTTTTTAGAGCATATATAAAGATATAATTGCAGGAATGCACAGACAACATCAAGAGATAGGATCTAAATGCCGAGGAAAGATAAACAGAAACCAAACGGGGCCTTGTGACCTCTGGACTGACAGGGGTATATACATGTATAAACCGCACGCGCAGTCAGCATGGTCGCTATTGAGAGATTTACCAGACCACATACACTTATTTATCATTGCTACCAGTCAAAATTAGCTTTCAAAACCACAGAGTATGCTGCTACCTTGAACAACTTTCAATGATGTTAAAATATAGAGATATGTATTAAAGGGGGAAGGTCACGTTTTTGGTCAAAAATTATTTTTTCGATTTTAATATTTACAATGCTTTAGTAAGGCATTTTTACTAGGCAACCAAAATTTAAGTGTCATTTGATGTGTTATAAACGAGTTACAGAGCTTGCAATTCTTCGCTATGTACACAAAGCGTTTGTTAACATTTTGAATGTTGAAGTGAAAATTCAAGTTTTAATAGACCCAATATGAATGTAATAATCGTTAGGAAATGTTTATTTATGCTTAAAATGAATAATAAAATAGACAAACCAGCTTGAAAAAGATTTTTTACCAGTTTATTCGACCTATGTAAACAAAAACAGGGCATGAGCCTTGTTTACACGACAAAGAATTGTGAGCCCTGTGTCTTGCTTAAAACTCAACAATTGGCACCAAAACTTCATTTGATCGTTAGAAATGCATTCCTAAAGCTTTGCAAATGATAAAAACAGAAAAATAAAATTTGACCAAAATCGTGACCATGCCCCTTTAAGGTCAGACGACACGTTCCTCAAGAATCTTTTTTGTATCTCTTCGTAATAAAGAGTTCCAATAAAAAATATTAATTTTATAATTACTTTAAAAATGATCAAAATTTACTTAAATTTTGGTTATATGTCTAGATGGTCGAGTGGTTAGAACCGTGGCCGCTCACTGCCAGAAGCGTATCTAGAGGTTGTGAGTTCAAAGCCCCGCCCCAACGGAGATAAATTTCTAATTTAGTGAATTTCGCTGTGCTGTAGATGTATTTATTTTTATATCAGCAATTCAGTGTATTTTCAAGAAGATTATATAGAAAATTGCATACTCTAGTAGTTTGCAGAAATGCCTGGTAAGGTACCCTAATTTTTTGCAAGAAAGCTTGTTAAAGTAGTAGTAAACCATTAACAAATTCCTGGAAAAAGTTATCTAAAATTGAGGAACGTGTCGTTTGACCTTAAGAATGCAAGGGGAATTCCTCTCTCTTACTGAAGTCTAAAGTTCAAGATAGCAGATCACCACTGAATAGACAGTAAGTTTTAAGTAATTGGTGTTAAAATAAGAGTTTTCAAAACAATGCACAATTTCACTGAATTCAGTCATTAGATATCATGGCTAAACATGATTTCTAATAACAAATTTTTATACCATTAATTATACTCACATGTACCTCCATTAAGCTGAGAGCTTGTAAACCGACATAAACTACAATGGACTACCTAGGAACTATAAGTAGTGGTCCATAAAACCTACCTTTTTTTCTACGAGATCTTGCCAGTTGATGCTTTTAAAGAATGGGTGAGCTACGATAACTTTAACATCATCTTCTGTTCCTCCCAACCTACAATATATGGCAGAAAATCAGACAAAGTCAGTGGAGCAACAGATCACATACATGTATATTTTCAACATAAAGAAGGAAAGCAGTTCCAACTAATAATATCCTAATGTAGTAAAATGTTATGACCAATATTATCAAAATGTAAACTTTATCCAAAAGAGTAGAGTTAACTGTTTCCAATGCTTCAGTCCGCAAAGTGTATTCTGTTCAATACACATGTATCTGTATACCACAGATATAAACTTTACACATGTCTCACTTACCATTTATATTTGTTTGAAACATATAGGATATATATAGGATCTTTTTATCTATTGTAATAATTAAAGCAAACTTTGATACAATTTACTTTGATTTAATATGATTTTTTTAATATGTTTTTGTCTTATGATAAAAATCTCCAAAATATTATTCATTAGGCAAAAATTTATATTTCATCTCTATTTATGGCAAGACCTAAAGTATGGCCAAAATATTTAATCTAACATGATGTATCAATGCCCAGGAAATTAAACATTTATTCTTTAAGCCTTAACACACGCACATGTTCATACAATAAATGGTCTCTGTTTCTGAGGCATTGCACCAAGTTGACATTCACAAATTTGCCTTTTTTATTGAGGACATACACACAATCAACAGACATATTTGATATACATGTGACTTTTGAAAAGTCAAATGACTGATATATGTCTGGGATATGAAAAGTCACTTTTCATATCCCAGACATATATCAGTCATTATTTTTAATGTGTTGCACACACAAATTACTTTTTGCATTGTACGTGAAACTTCAACTCTTTGCTTTCTTTTTATTTGCGAGACACTCACATGACATACCTTTAGTACATGCGACTGAGGACTAACTGTACCTGAGGACTTATTTATATCCCAAGACACTTGTACCATTGATTAGAAAGACTTTTCTGTATCTAAGGCAAACCAGTATACATGCTTGACTTTCTGTACTTTTGACATACACACTGACTTTCTCTGACAAACAAGTAAGACTGACTTTTTAATCAGACAGACACAGGAACAACACAATCTGTACCCCACACATCCCAGTAGTAAGTCTTGGACTATGACAAACCTTTGTTTGGGGTCCTTGACCAGCAGGCCTGATAAGAGAGAGGTAGCGTCCTCCGACAAAGTCCGAGGAAATTTGACTTGTTGAAGCAAGATAAGTTCAAACAAAATGTCATGATCACGATTATAGAATGGTAATCTGCCACACATCATCTCGTACATCACAACGCCAGTCCCCCACCAGTCCACCGCCCGACCATAGTCATTGTCCTCAAGCACCTGTCAATCAACAGATTAATAGCTATATTCACTGCGAATAGCAGAGCTATTTTACTTTTATATCTCAAAAACATATGAAATTTATTAACATAATATGATAATAAAACTTTTCAATCTTTAGCTTCAATGTATCTGTCAGAACAACTCAACTTTCATCTCTATAGGATATTCTGCAACCATGGATTCTTAGTGAACACATCACTGCAGATTGAAAAAAAACACCAATCAAACTACATTTTAGAGACATATTACTTCCTCACCTCAGGTGCCAAATACTCAGGTGTTCCACAGAAGGTCTTTGTACTAGCACCATAATACATCTCCTCCTTACAGAGACCAAAGTCTGCTATCTTTATATGCCCATCTTTGTCCAGTAATAAATTCTCCAACTGAAAAATAACATTTTTATACTGAATAACAGGCACCATATGTTTGCCTAATATACCTAAGTCTACAGAATGTGTGATTTTAAAAATAAATGTTCCTGCACATAATGATGTTATTATTAATGAATATTTAAAGACACTTATTTCTTCCATCAATTTACAATGTATATAATGTACAATGTATATATTTTTTCTTTTCCTTGAGAAAGAATATTCAAATACACTTATTTCTTCCATCAATTTTCAAGATACACATTTTTTTCTTTGAGAAAGTTAATGCCATCATAGATATAAAGTGCAGTAAGGCCAAACCAAATTAAAAATTTAATTTGGGTACAATCTGACTATCATTGATGCCATGGGTAATTGAATATTATCTTTAGAGTTCTAAAAGAAATTTTAGTAATTTCACTTTTTGTTTAAAATAAGATTTGATGAGGAACAGAAACATTCTTACAATATTAATATTTTTTCAAAATTTATGGCCTGACAAACCTAAGAAAAAATATTGTTTGGCCTCAACAATTAGTTTACTTGCCTTGAGATCTCTATATACAATATTATTTTCATGCAAGTATCCTAGAGCGGAGATAATTTCTGCTCCATAGAACCGTGTCCGGTCCTCACTGAATATTCGTTCTCGTGACAAATGAAAGAAGAGTTCTCCACCATTGACATACTCCATAACAAAACAAAGTCTGTCAGGCGTTTGAAAGGAATACTTCAGTTGCTGCAAACGGAAAAGTAAAGCAATTATATAGCAGTTAATACTATAGAATAGTAAAACATACAAATATTCTGAATTGCCTAAAAGATATAAAATTATTGGCCTCCAAAGTCTCAAACGGTGAATCTAATTTGTATTAAAATTATTGAGTTGTTGTTTTCCATGCAAAGAATTAATTCAAAGATGCAAATGTATATTGATTGAATTCAATCACACTGTTGAGGAAGAAGCATAAATCCGACAATGCAACTGATATTATTAAACAAAAATCTCCTGGATGCAACCCTCTCTAGGATGCCAGTACATACTTCCATCTTAATCTCTAAAAAAGTAGTGTTAGCCTACTAAGACGATGGGGACCACAGCTTAGAAACACTTGTACTCACAGTTAGAAATGGATGCTTAGTAGTCTGTAAAACTCTGTTTTCTGTAAGAGTGTGTGCAACTTCATCCTACAAAATTTAGAAGATCCTTTTAAGTACCATTTCTAAATATTAATTATGCCATTAGGTGCTTTGTAGTATAAAAGCTGCAAAATTCAGTACCAATATAGATTTTTAAATGTTTGCCAATCAATTTTTTATAATAAACAATATATCTGCTAAAAGGTGTCAGCACTTGAACAATGGGAATCAGACATCCCAAAATATTTCTTGACAGTAAAATGAATTCTGATGTCCTCTACCTTGGCAATGATGACCTGTTTTTTCAGAATCTTAATGGCATACAGGTGGTTGGTTGTTTTCTCCTTACAAAGGATTACTTTACCAAAGGTGCCCTTTCCGAGGACTTTCAGGAATTCAAAATCATCCAATGACTGAAAAGGTAAAATGCAGATCTATCAATAATGGGGTTTTGTCTTACAAATTGGATAACTTCATCTTTCATAGTTTCTCGCAATTGATTTAATATTTTTTCAGTTATTTTATCACAACAAACACAGAGTTCATGCCCTTACCACTTTCTTTTTCTCTTTTTCCAGCAACCCTCCTTCTTCTTCAGTGACTTTCAGATTTTCAGCCACAGAGCGAATGGCAGCGATCCAGTCCTCGCGTTCCTCATTACTTTCCACATAAAACATTCGCTCCACTACCACTGTCCATTGTAGTCCCCGGATGATAAATGTGTTTGGCTTGGGCTTCTCTTGTTTCATCAACTGGCAGTCTGCAAAAATAGTTCAATAAAGTCTCAAAGGTTTCTTCCTTTTTCATTAACCTGGTACATTGTATTTGCATTGAAAACAAACATGATCCAGCTGTGACTTACAATCTCATGAGCCAGTATTTTATAAATTTATGCATGTAATATTTTCCTTCTTTGTCAATGGTTCTGATAATTTCTTCATTGAATGTGCAAAAGGAAAAAAAAACTTTAACGTAGTTTCCTTTGTATCCCATGGCATTTTCAAATTCAAGGATGCAAAAATTCAAGAGCAATTGTCCAATTAATAACATTTTCTGTCACATAACTTTTATGAAAATTTGTTGTGGGGATTGACTTATTCAAAACCATTAAAATTGGTGTTTCGCAAACAATAACAATCAACGCATATTAATGATCCTTGCTGTAATCTGCAATGAGAGAGAGTTATTTCTGATACATGCATTGATCACAACTGAAGAGACCAGGTATGTTCTTTAGTCTCCTAATCTAACATCTACAGCAGAGATCAAAGGAAGGTTTTGTGAAAATTTACAAATGATGTAATGTTTGTGTGACCTGAAAAGGGATGATCTTCAGTAGGAACCAACTTATGAATAGCAAAATAAAAATATTCTATTTCTTTTTGATTAATTAAAACATTTAATCCAAATAAAACGTTAGTACATATGTGCAACAGACATCCCAGTGACCTCCTACTGACGTCCAGTGGAGGACTGGGGTCCATTCACTAACCTTTGACCGTGAAATCATTGAGGGGGTCCCCCAGCCCATGCTCTGGTTTGGTCCTGTATCCCAGGAAGGCCCCGTCCTGCCGTAAGATAAAGTACCTTTTCCTCCAGTTCTTGATGTGCTCTCCTGTAAACACAAGTCACAACCATAAAACTATAGACAAGCACTTATTAGATGTATACCTGATTTGGACTATTTACTCCCTATCTAGACATCCAAGTCTACCTTTTAACTATTTGTGGGAGGTATAGTTAACAAAGACTGGGATGATCCAGACTGACCGGTTATCATGCCCCAATGAAATATGACATCTTAACAGCATTTTTGACTTATGTTTAATTTAATACTGTAAAATGTTGTTATCATTTGAAACTCATACGTTAAACATTATTTTGTTGTATTTATACAGATTATATTTAATTTGATGCCTGATTTATACTTGTTACTGGTGCTTACCAGTATTTCTATGTAGATCTGTAACTGATGTGTTGTAAAGGGTAAATGAAAAAGACTAAATGATTGAAATCTTTTGTTCTTTCTGTGTACATGCTTATTCCATGTAAATGTACACTACAGTACTCTAGAGCTTTGAATGATTTTATTATCATTTTTCTTACAACCTAGAAAATACAGAATTTAATTTTTTTTTATATAATTCAGCATTTGAAAATAAATGCAATGCTTAAAAAAAAATTTTTGGATAAATTTTTCTTTAAACATCAAAAATTTAAACTACCGGGTATATCTTTGTATGATCACATACCGTATATTTTGAAATGACATAACATTTAATAAAAGGAAATATCACATTTTTAAAAATATGCAAAGCAATTAAGTTATTTGTAAACATTTGTGCATTTAAAGTATGCATAAATATTTGTACTCTGTTCATGTAGATAACATCATGAAATGCATGATAGCAATCCTAAACAATAAATAACACCTGTCTGTTTTTACATCGAAGTGCAGCAGTAAATATGTTATGACAGAAATTACTAAAATATTTCTTATTCTTTTTGAAGTCATGTTATTAGTTACTCAAAGATTATCAGAATCTATAAATTGAAATTGTAAAAAGAAATATTTATCATTCAACATGTTCAATGATTAGTTATCTAAAAATTATCAACTTAAAGCAAGACATGTACCTATACTAGTCTAAGAGAGTACTTCAATATTAGTCATACTGTAATTACAGTACATACATTCACAGACATTCAACTGATTACCCTTGAGGACATCCACCTTTAAATCCTCTCCTCATAACTAATTAAAAAGTATCTGATGCAGATTGTTATAAATGCATTTGTAAGCTTATGTATGGTATTCTTTTATGAAACTGAAGTAGTTACAAATTTATACTTTGAAAAAAAAAATAACTGTCATTCCTTAAATATACATGTACCATACATATATTGCACATTACAGGGGCGCATGTACCAACTAAAAGTTTGGACATTGAGTAAGAAGAGGGGAAATTGAACAGTTTTTCAAAGTTGGCCTTATGAAATATATAAACTTTGTATTCTCTGCAGCCCTCTTAAAGTGTTGATGAAACTTTTACTCTGAAAAGGGAAAAGTAGGATAAAATGCCCATAACTGTTCTATAATACCCTTATTATTTCTGATTATTCAATTGCTCTCCTTTACATACTTATAAATGCAATCTACTTTTTTCTGGCATCATCTTTTAATGTTTGGCTGAAGGTAACTACATCAAAAACAGAACAAATTATCTTCAGTGAATAAGCTAGTGTACAGAGAAATGTCTGTGAGGTGAATGCATGTCCCTTTAGTTTTTAAACAAAAGAATGTAGTTCTTGGGCAAAACACCTGCATCTCTCAGCTTTATCTGAGTATGCTAATACAAGTAAGTGAATTTCATTGGAGATGCATATTGACGCTCATTATCACCCCTAAGCATGATCAACAGTAATGGCACACGATATCACTGTACAAAAAGGAGAGAGATACCATTATTATTGGGAGAGTGTAATTAGCAACTCTTGTGAAACATGCCCAATCGATATCTCCGTTACAATTAATTATCACAAGGTATGGACCTGCTGTTCATCAGTCTGGCTATAGTTGTGTCTAAGTACATCCTCAACAATGACAGTGACAATTCACTAACCACAATAAATAAGGAATCTGTGCTTAAAATAAAATGAAGAACCTACGCAAGTTTCCTGTTTTCTTCGAATACATGTACAAGAATGCACTTATAGATATGGCTATTCAAAAATAAAAGTTTGACTGAGTTTAGTGAGGAACTAACAATTATATTTTATAAGATGTATTTCTTCTCAATTATAAGTCACAATGTATAGAAAACAACATTACAAGAATTGATCACTAAATATACATATATATTTTTAAATCACAGCGAACATTTTGATACTGAAACACGACAATTATGACACCCTACACAGAGGAAATCACAGCTAAGTTTTTGGAACATAACAGATAAATGATCGGTTACTGTGGTCTACTCAAACAACAGAAAAATGAAAGATTGATCACAAATTTTGTTAAAGGCGACTGAGTAGTGGCTTGGTGTGGCTTTTGGTCTCCGTAGTAAGTTGTTTGTGCATTAGATGGTCCAAGACTACGTCAAATAGATAAACCCCATTTCTGATACCTTCTAATTATTATGGAACTGTATGGTACCGAGCACTTGTATTGTACGAAGCCCTCAATTATTCTGTTAAACTGTTGCACATTGTTTTGAAAGACCCTGGGAGAAATCACAAACACTTTGGCAACTTACACCATTAGGAAGTTATTTTTACAAAAACACAGTTCTATTGTAAGTAGGTATAATTGTTGTTTCTCATGTTCCCTTCTCCTCAGAAGTGTTATTTGCAATGTGAATAAAAATGATAAACACATCAAATATCACCGAATCCCCTGGTTGTAACTGGAGAATATTTCATATGGTACTGATTTTTAATATTCAATTGAATCGTACGTTTAAAAAAATTCATTTGAGAGAAAAATGAATTCATTTGGTAGATCTACACCATTTAAACATGTACTTCCTGAAAGAGTTCTTACCCCTTTTCCAGAGAAAGCCCTCCTTAACAACAGGTATGTGAGTGTCAGAATTACTCATCTCACCTGTCTCTTCTCCTCAACGATTTCTACAAAAGAAACACCGACATCATCAGTTGAAATATTACGGGGTTTGAGGTGTGCACTGCATAAGTATCAATACTTTTATCATTTACCAGTACCAAACATTGATTTTTTTTGTGCACTAATCATAATGTTTTGACTATGATGTAATATTTCACTAAATCATTGTAAACATGAAATTCTTTTCATCATTTCATAACATACCACGATGCTTTTTTTAAAAACCAAATTCTAACTACTTAATTTCATTTTACAGATTTCCAATAATTTGTTTTTCTCACACCAGCATTATAAGGATATTGACCCAGCCATGAACCTATGGGATAATACCAACATACATCAATGTTCAGCTTTGCTTTCATGTACATAAATATTTATAAAATAACAAAATAATTGACAAAAAATCATATAAAAAAATAAATAAATTATTTGCTATATCACAGCTCATTTTCTAATTCATTAAGGAACAACAAATACATCAAATTCATGGGGGGGGGGGGGGGGGGGAGCAGGGGGGGGGGGATTAGATCACTTGTGTTATAAACTGAAAGAATTTGAGCTATAACTAACAAAGCTATAGGAGCATAACAAGTTGTGAAGTCTACAGTGTATGAAAACCGGGAAATAAACAGAATGAATAAGGCATGTATCACCTGAGGAACACTTCCTGTGTCAAACATCACTCAGTGTGATTCTTGTCAACAATCAGGAGACCCCCTAAAACCCTGTATTGATTCATGTCAAACCACAAACTTTCCTTTGTGCAGCACATGAATGAATAAAAAGCTAAGAGGGCTCTTTCTAGGGTCAGCCAAGGTCGCTCAACATCACAATACACAATGCTTTGAATGTGATTTGCAAGTACTACAGCTTTTCAAGGCACACAAGTATTGAAGTAAACAAAAACAGCCCACATCTTTCCTGTTTACATGTAGTTTCAATGTCACTTGAATCAGGAAACAAAGCTTAGGAGAGCTGTACGACACTTGATTCAGTGACAGAATGACTGGAACTAGCCACTGGTGAAGTGCTGTAACAGCCATTGAACAGATTACTGCAGATATACATGTATGATGGAGATGAACTGGCAATGACCTGTGCAGTATATAGCTACATTATTGCTGGTCAGACAGCCAGTCTATATTGGGTGATTATCAGATAAACATGTACTCCAGGCACACAAAATTCATAATAGAAATTTATAAAAGAGGAAGCAATATATATCAATACACAGCCATCCAAGACTGTCATCCACATCGCCAATCAATGCAGTTGATTGATACAGTACACCCAGGTGATGAACATTACTGCTTAGCAACATGGACAGTTAATTTATCTAGTATATTAGAAGATATCTGTGAAGGCCAGATTTTATCTGAGTAAAATGTAAATCATGAAAAAATGATGCCAATTTTGTTTAGCCTATGCATAGTCAGTTGAGAATATAGGAAATGCTGGTATAACTGTTAGGCCATCAATAAAAAAAAAATGATCTTTAGAACTTTCAAAAGATTACAATTCTCAATTAATATTATTATATGCAAAACAATGAAAAGTCTAGATAACTGCACTGATTAAATTACTCCCTACAATCTTATATTTATCAGTGGTTATTATTTATGAAAATTAAATTACAAAAAACCCCATTGAAATGATGCATGTTCATAAAATCCACAAATGAATGGGCCACATGTAAATAAAATGTTCAAAAAGTAAACTTTTAACTGTTATATGATGAAAGGCTTGAAAGCAGTCTGCACCAGTTAAAGGTTTTATGACAATAAACAGCAAATATGAAGGTTGGCCACCATATGTGCTACAGCAAAAATACATTTACATCAAATAGTGTAAAATTAAGTATTGAAACATAGCTTGTGTGATTCAAACCATGATTCATTTACCCAGAATTCAAAGAGAACCGATAGAACCCCTATATTCTGTGATATTGATTCTGGCTGCCATAATTGGATATAATTTGATAATTTGATGCTGTCGCATTTGATGCATTAATCACTGACATGTGAAAGTTGTGCAATATTATGTAATTCTTGAATAAGGAATTGAAAAAATGAAAAATAAGGTCTTTTTTAAAAGTCTGTCGCATTTGATGCATTAATCACTGACATGTGAAAGTTGTGCAATATTATGTAATTCTTGAATAAGGAATTGAAAAAATGAAAAATAAGGTCTTTTTTAAAAGTCTAGCTATAAAAATTCAATCTTGATAATGGTTACCAGACCAAACTTAAATTCATGCACCAAACCAACTTTTATTAGCTGCAGAAGTGTTCTTCTACCAGATATTCACTGACAAGTGTTCTTCTACCAGATATTCACTGACATTCCCTTAAGTTAAATATTTTACAACTTCATTGGTTCAGAAATTCTTATAAACACCCTCACCAACCCAGTAAAGTGACAAAGGTAGCTACTGAAGATAAAGCCAAGGAATTCATCACACTTCATTTTCTTAAGTTTATGAGAGTGTCTGAGGAAATTAAAAACAAAAACCAAAAAAACTCAGAATTACAATGTCTAGATCAGGACTTTTGGGTGTTAAGTATAACCACATGCTCAAAGTGAAAGGAAATTTGGTTTATGACTTATTACTAAAAAAATTGAGATCAAATTATTAAAAAGTGCAACCAGTTGCAATCGTGCAAAGTTCCCGTCCTATGCTTACGAACTGGAAACTCCATCATTAGTCAGTATATATGTAAAGCTACAGTTATGAAGGTACGTACAGCACTATACAAGTACGCTGTAGCTTGACTTTGAAGACAGTACTACCACATCAAGCAATTTATATATTACAATATAAAAGTTTAGCAGATAAATCATGCTTATAAACTTGAGGCTTTTATTTTTTTTTAAATTGTTTGCCTGTAGATCCTGGTTTTTATAACATTTAATGTAAAAAAAAAAACCCCCATATTTCTTAGCCTTATACTTAAAGTATCACTCTACACACATGACCAACCAATTCAATTATGTTGTAAAGATCTTATGGATTGCATGAAACAATTACTTAAGGGTTCGTATTCAGCGAATAAATTTCAAAACAAAATTTCCAACCCATCCTTTATAAATGACAGTCATTACTTTACTCATGGAGGGACAACATCCATGAAACAAACAAAAATACATTTGAAAATAAACACACTCACTAGGATGAAGATTAATGATTATGAACAAATATTCCTGTTGAATCTACATATATATTGAGTTTTAGACCACTATTGGCACTAATTTTGCATGCTTTTGATGAAAATGGGCATAAAATCCAAAATTTTGGGGATTCGCGAAAAAGTAGAACTCACTGTTAATATTACATCACATACTTTTTAGCAGTACGCACTAAATTCATTTACAATGCAGATGGTCTCATTATTTGATCTTTTTATAATGAGTTAATCACTTAGTCTAGTTGGAGGAGACTCAAGCATGGTTGCAATATTTACTAAGCCTTTTACCCGTGAAATATTTGTTAAATTCTGATTCTGTTGATATATAAACATGAAGATTAAGTTTACCTCTGCATAGTATAACGATCGAGAGGAAAATGATGTCGAATCCTCTCAAAATAATTAAAATTCTTTCTCTTTTCAATCTGTTGATCAATCCCCCAAGTCACGTTGAATTCTCGTTTAAAGACGAGACTTGTGAGACTTGTTACAAGATCCCGGATGTTAACTTTTACTTTCATTTTATTGACGCAAAGATGAAAGTAGACGAAATATTTATCGTCTCTGAACGCCTTGTTACCATCGTTCACAAATGTTGTATCCTTTTAATTTCTTTTATTTGATTACTGATTATTTTAAAGTGATTTTTCTTCAAACTTATTTTTGGTTGGATGGCATTCATGCATCGTGCAATTGCAACAAACTTAGCACGATGACAGCGGCATGGAGCATGCATTGTGGAAATTTATCAGTAGATAGTATGTGCTTGTATAAATTAAATATATATATTCATTAAATTTACTTCTTGTACCTGTGTTTAAATCTCGGACTTTATATGCACTTTAACATTCTGTCAGATACATTGTCCTGTAATAACTCTGCAAGAGATATTTTTCTTGAGAAATTAAAGAAAGGAGAACATCAGACACTACCATACTTTGTAAGTAACTGGATACGTCATTTGATGACATTTAAATCAACTAAAAGCAACGAAGTTATTGTAATCATGATTTATTTACATAATACAATAATTTAGATAATATAAAAGATCTAAACTTACTTTAAAATGTTGAATAAATTAATTAACATATGCATGTACGTTAAAGTTTTCTCATTCAACAATTAACAGACTGATGGCAATACTTGGTTTCATTTCATCAAAAGAGAAAAACTCTATTTTGTTGCCACAACAAATAAGGACACGTCACCCATTCTTGTAATTGAGATTCTAACAAGGTAATCTCTCTCTCTCTCTCTCTCTCTCTCTCTCTCTCTCTCTCTCTCTCTCTCTCTCTCTCATTCACCATGCACACACACATTAATAGCAAGAAAAACAAAACCAAAAAGATTCATAGAGTAAAAATTCATATCAGTAGGAAAAATCTATATTCGGTTTTCGTAAATTCTGGAAACACTATATATTTTAATCTTTATTGAAGGAAAAAACAAAGAGAATACTTATTCTAGGTATAGAACTTACCCACTTCAAAAATGTTACAAATATTTAAAAAGAAACACCAATTCAACTGCAAGTGCAATCTCTGCACAGTATTTATTTATTTCAAATCTCATCATTTAAATTTACCAGTGAATTCATAGCTTTGCTCAGTCTTCTTTTATTGTATTTTAAAGGCTTTACCATGTTATCAAAGATTTTTGTGGAGTGGTCTCGGAAGATTCTCTACATGAAAACTTGCTCCTTGTTATGGAGGTTTTAAATGAGTTCATGGTAAGTGGTTTGTTTCACTGACACCTCTGTACAACTGACTCAATTTTGTATTAATTTTTTTTTATCTAGATTATGTTGTTTTTCATGTAGGATTTTGGACTTGTTCAGCTGTCCACAACTGAAAAGCTTCAGCCCCATATTCAGTCTACACCAGTTCTTACCAGATTTAACCAGCAACCAACACAGGACATCACATCTAGAGTCGTGAGTTCAATTTTTCAATGAAATACTTTTTTTTTGTGCTTCATGCGGGACATGAAGGTGGGAACATAGCAGAAAAAATGCATGTTACGGGTTATATAAATTTTCTTTGCAAAGAATGATACCTTCATAACCCGCATGACTACCTCCATAACTTGCATGAATCATCAAAGAAAGCATTTCATTGTTTATATATATACATCTTTGTTTTAGCAAATTAATAAATTGATTTTAAAAAGTAAGTTAATTAACTAAATTACTGTCAATGTACATCAGTACGTCAGCTAAAAGAAACTGCCAAATCATCTCCTATGGGAATTTGAGTCTGACATCATCATGATTATTTTGTGCAGTCTGTGATTTTTCTAAGGTGGCTGTAGGTTTTAACCAATCAATAAACAGGGTGTGTAGATCTGAAATAGAGCATAAAAAGTCTACAATTATTGTTATGCTAAAAAAAATTCTGTTACCTTTTTCAAATTGTCTAGTTCTCACTGTAAAAAGGAAAAATTTGTAAATTGATTTTATGATTCCTGATACAATTCTTGTTGGGACTTTGTTGACTGAATCCTCTTTTTACAGTTTGGTATAGAGAAGAAAAGTCTACCCACCCCAGCTACAGACACACCAGTAATAAGTTCATCTGTAATTAAAGTATGTGTACCTTATGGAATTTTTTTTTTATTTCCATTAACATTACATCATTATATATTTGTGGGTCTGGCACATTCAGTTTGTACCTTAATTTCCTCTTTACTGGGGAATATTTAATAAATTTACCGGTATTTAAAAAATTGAAGTGTATTTGTCATTGAGCAGAGTATTTAATGATTTTTCAGGACAAGAGGAAAAATGAAATATTTGTGGACCTCATAGAAAGGGTAACCGGTGTGATTAATGCTGATGTAAGTGTATTGTTTACTAGGGGATTTTTTTATTTAAAAAAACGGGGGGGGGGGGGGGTTCAGATGAGAAAGGTAACTTTAAAAGTTATCTTGATAAATCCCAGATTATTTATTGTCACATATATCCATCACAATGCTAACCCAATGTTAGAATAAATTGTGCATATGTATGCTGTCTCAATATGCATTATTAATGTAAAAGTGTAGGCAGTGATTCATTTTGAAAATGGTTTTTATGGGTCCAGATGACCCCTCTTAATCACAACTATGAGTTCCAAGCCGAAAACTGAGTCCAAAGAGAACATGAATATAAACAGGGATCATTTAAAGGGGCATGGTCACGATTTTGGTCAAATTTTTTTTTATGTTTATATTATTTACAATGCTTTCGAAATGCATTTCTAATGATCAAATAAAATTTAAGAGTCATTCAAAGAGTTATAAGCAAGATACAGTGCTCACAATTCTTTGTCATGTAAACAAGGCTCGTGCCTTGTTTTTGTTTATGTGGGTTCACTATACCAGTAAAAAATCTTTTTCCAGCTTTTTTGTCTATCGTTTTATTTATTTTAATCATAGATAAAGATAAACAGTTCCCAACGTTTAACACATTCGTTATAGGCTTAAAACTGAAATTTTTACTTCAACGTTCAAAATGTAAACAAACACTTTGTTTACATAGCGAAGAATTTCAAGCTCTGTAACTCGCTTATAACTCAACAAATGACACTCAAATTTTGGTTGCCTATTAAAAATGCCTCT
This sequence comes from Magallana gigas, assembly GCF_963853765.1. Taxonomy (NCBI): domain Eukaryota; kingdom Metazoa; phylum Mollusca; class Bivalvia; order Ostreida; family Ostreidae; genus Magallana; species Magallana gigas. The sequence continues at coordinate 14,709,530 of NC_088858.1, read as the reverse complement.
CTAAAGCATTGTAAATATTAAAATCTGAAAAATAATTTTTTACTAAAATCGTGACCATGCCCCTTGAAATGGTACAAATATAATGTCTTTGTAAGCTAAAACAGGGTGTTATACATGACTGACATGTTGAAATTTTCATAAGATTCATAAACCTGATAAAGTTTATTAGTATTACAGACTTTGCTTGCCAATAACAACAAGCATTCTGAGAGTATTGCATAAGCAATACACGTCCCCTACCGGTTTGTATTATTCTATGAAAGCTTCCAAGCACACAACTATTTCAGAGCTATTGTAAACGAGATGTCATGCTTTAATCAGAGATAAAAGAACATAGGAAATTAAAACTATATAGTTGATATAGAAATTAAATAGGAAATAGGTAAAATAATACTCTTTATTTCATCTCCTGTAATTTCGCCAAGTCTATTCTGTATTCGCTGGTAAAAATTTGTGAAAACAATGCACTGTTATGCACAATATCATTTCTTACCGTCTTCTGTACCCCGAATCAAACCAAACAGTTAAACAGCCCAACCCGACAACGAACCCGATTGTAATAATAATACAAAAAAAACATGCCGATTAAATTTACAACACAATGCTTGACACTATTTTATAGAATTCATTTGTTTGTTAGAAATGATAAAAGGAATGGTACAGGAAAAGGAATGGTACAACTTACAAGTAACGCACAGTATACTGACTACATACTGACCTCGTATATTCAGTTACACACCGAACCCGATAACGAACCCGAACATTAAAAAATTGGAATATAAAAAATTAATTTTCTCGAAAATATGTCAATCAGACGCTACAAAAGTGTAAACTTGATCTGTAGTTTGACATTTTGAAGCTGTTCAGCAAGTTTCATATTATTCCTCAAATGCATAAAGAAAAAAAGTGTGGAAAACTGAAGTGGGACAGACAGACGGACTGACGGACGGACAGACAGACAGACTTACACACAGGCGATACCTTGTGCAAATTTTTTCATGTGGGGTCATGTGTAAGTACAAATCTACATTACGAGGTTCACCTTCAGAATTCATACAGGAGGAGTAAGATGGGGTTCTTGGAAAAGTTACACACAGGTGCTACCTTGTGCAATTTTTTCTTGTGGGGTTATGTTCAAACACATAATGAGGTTAACCTTCACAATTCAAAGTAATAGACAAGAATGGAACGAAAACTGTTGGAATCCCTGAATCAACCTCACCATTAATAGCTTACAGTGTATAATATCATTAATGTTCTTGCCAATCTCGGGGAGGGGGGATATAATTGCTGCCAAGTGTGCATACAAATGAATAAATGCACTAGGATAATTTGTCTCTAACCATGTTTCAATCATATCATTAACTAAGTTACAAATATCTTGATTACCGTTTTGCATATTCCTCTTATTGATGAAACAGCATCAGCTGTTCTAACCCAGTTAAAACCATTTCTTCTCCTGTAGCATTATCCCCACCCCCCAAAAAACACCCTCTACCACGTTTCAGGCATCTTACCGTGCAAAAAATTAATATATCATATACAGAAAAATGACTTCAATAAGATATTATTTTCAATCCAGAAAATTCTATCAGTACTATAATATCAGAAATTAACAATGAGAGCATGAGTTTCTTATATTGCAATACTGCGATTTTACCACAGGTAGTCTATTTATGACTGAATTATGTATGTTCCAATGCATCTGTGCAAGAAAAAGAAAATCCAATGAAAGTAAACTTAAAATTTCCCTTTTTTTAATGATGCACATGTTCATTAAGGACTGTTGCCCTGCAACAAACATACATGAAAAAAAAAACAACAACACCGCTAATAATTACCTGACACTTTTATTCTGAATGACAAGTTTTTCTAATTTGAAAGAAAAAAGAAGAATTCTTGGAGTTCATTACAATAAATGGAAGCAGTGTACCATAATAAGTATCTCCGTTAAAAAATCAAAAGTATCAGTATATGCTGTAAAAGACCACAAAACACAATATTGGGAAAAAATAAGGTGTATATGCTTTGTCAGCTATTTAGTCATGGTAAAACAATGCAACCTCCCCAACCTTTATATATTCAAAGAATTTGATCAATAATGTATGTCAGTGGCTGTCCCTATTTGATTTACAAAATTTAATACATGTAATTAAAAAACACAATAACAATTATCCTAAATTAAAAAGAAAAATATATTTTAACTTGAAATTTCAGTTTCACACTTTCAATTTTGAAAAAATAATATACACAAGTTTTCTACCATTTCAATGCTCCTTGCATTTAATCAATACACATATTAGATTATAATACCTTGACAAGTGTTTCTTAAAAAAGAAATTAAAGTCAACTACATTTTCAAAATGTATGATATCTATTGCAGATAAACAATTAAAACATTTTTCCTGATATTCATCCATCAGATGTTATTAAGCATACCACAGCTTTTTGCATTCAATTTTAACAAACCTGAAAAAGCTCAATTTTTGGAAATGTTAAAAAAAATCTATTAAATTATTAACCTCATATTCAATGTAAACGTCATACAGATAAATGGAAAAAAAATAATGAGCTATATAAAAAAAAACCATGGCCAAGTAACTGAGGGACATATTGTGTTATGCATTTGTAACAATTAGGGACAACACAAGCTTAGTTTTTTTGTGTTTTTATGATCACATCAAAGATTGATCAAATATAAATCGCTTTAAATTCTGCCTTTCCATGCAAGTTACACATTTGTGACAAAAATTAATGTATGATACTATATGTCCACTTAAAAGGAATTGATATGCAGAAAACATTTTTTTTTTAAAATGTGGACATTTAGATTCCTGATGTCTTCACATGGCAGGAAGTAAATTTTAAGAATGTAAACCTTTGCATCAATTCATAAGCATCCAATCATAACAAATTTCATATTTTTACCAGAAAACCACACCATGAGTGTCTTAATCAATTTATATCGAAACTTATCGACACAATATTTGTACCTCAATAATTTGAAATACACAATCATTAATCTTTAAAGTCTTTGAAAAACAAACAGATCAGGGATATTAGTTAAGTCACTCAATAGTCAGAGCTGTTCCATTTAAATATACCTGGATGGGTTTCCCCTTTTCAACCCAAAATTAAAAATAAAAATAGCCACTAAAAAAAATTGTAAGATAACTCATCTTAAATAAAAAAAAAAAACCCCAAGATAAACAAGTACTACCAATAATTGTAACAGTCCCCGTTACAGTTGTTTCCCAAACGCTCCCCATACTCCCTTCAGTGCCCCATTCATCTTCTGTTGAATAGACCTCAGTTACAGCAATCGAAATATTGACCAATCAGAACTCTGCACATGAGCATGCATGTCATCATATTCATTTTTGATGATGCCATAATATAGGGACTCATAATATCTACCTACACACGGAATTTTGTTTTATTTCATTGAAAACTAAGAAAGTTATAGCCATATACATCAACAGCCAATCAGATTTCAGCACGTTTCCTAGATTTCTCACATATATCTTCTTACAGTGCCTCACAAAATATACCCATGTCTTAAATTTCGAAGTATTTCATTGAAAAGTAAAAGAGTTACAACCATTTAAGTATTAGCCAATCAGAATGCAGCACACGTGCATGGATGTCCTTTCATTCATTACTGATACAATCATATTGTAGGGATACATTAAATATATCTACCGTAAATTCTAAATCTCATCTACTAAGAAAGTTATAGCCATTTACAATATCAGCCAGAATCGTAACGCTTAAAAACATCAGTGACCTATTTCGAAACCCTAAGAAGTTGAAAACACAACTGCAACACCTCAACCATCTTTTTTCTTCCTCATTTTGACCAACATCCCACTAACTTTCTTTTTGATATTGTCCCTTGGACGTAAGTGGATAAGCCCCCCCTTTTCCCTGCTCTTTTTCATTATTTTTTCTATCTCCAATTGTTTGGGACAATAGTCTTTTTCAAAATTAGCTTTGAATAGTTTTTTCAGTTCGTCCTCCTCTTCCTTGCTCCACCGCTTTCTTTCTGTCTTCTTTGGTTTTGAAACTGTCATAAAATAAAAGTAAAAAATAAGTTGTTTTACATTGATGAAAAGTGTATAAACCCTTGCACATATACTGTTTATCATTAATATTTTTTTAAGATGGTCATTTACTGATTCCTTTTTAACCACATTTATTATTACTTGTATACCATGATCCATATAATGATATCCATGCTGAGTATAATGAATCATATACATGTATATAGTTTATCTAAACTTACATCCATCTTCATCATCACTATTCATGGGATTCCCATTGTACTCTGGAATAACGCTGTCATCATCTTGCTGCTGTTCAAATGCTGGCTTTACTTGAGAACCCACATCAGATGTACTTTCACCAGTTGAAATGATATCTGAAAATGTTTTGAAAATTCAAGATTTGTGCAAGTGTAAATCGTGTACGTAAATCTACGTAACATTCCATTACACAAGAATGATACAGTACATCCCAGTTTGATCCAATAGTGTCTTATATTCATTTGGATCATCATAAAAATATTGTTTGTAAAAAGGTAGTAACAGCTGAAATTAACTAAATTTTGTATTTCTCTTAATTTCAAAATCTTTGAAAATGCAAATTAATAATGCTAGCTAAAATGGGGTGCAGAAAAGTATGCAGCCAAATGAAATCTATTTCGTTTAGGAATTAACACCAAGTCAAAGTGTGTGAAGGTAGGATTGGACTTGCTTTGCAAAAGAACTAATCAAAACACCCTAAAAAATTTGTGTATTGTCTAATGAAGTCTAAAAATGACTTTCCAATTTGTAGCTATAATTACATCTGACGCGTTCTGTCTGGTGCATGCTATGACATCAAAATCAAAATAACTTACCATCCAACTGAATATCGGAAAGTTTTCTTCCCACATAATGGGGCACTATTCCAAAATCTTGAATCAACAAAATCTTTGCTACTTCTGTTCTTTCTAGTACATCAGATGTTTGTCTGTAATGGTGTAAATGCACATCCATATTATGCCCTAGGTGTTGTATGATCCAACTCCTCTCAGCTTCACTGGTATCAAGAGCCTGTTCATAAAAGTATGTACTTGTAGTGTAAAACATAACATGGTAATACTGTTTATAAAATAACAATTTGTCCAACCAACCACAGGTCAAAGAGTATAGAAAGGATATTGATTTTTACCTGAACCATGGTGGCCATATATTTCCTCATATTACTTGTACGAATAAGGCTTGGACTTGACAGCCCAGCCTCTTGAGCAACAGTTGATATGGCATCATACGCCCTAAATACACCTCCAGCTGCAATAAAAATCAATGGAGAAATAAAATACATCTAGCCATTTAAGATTATTTTTTAGCTTATTGCCAAAAATTGCATAACTGGTAACCTATTTATAATATTTAAATCTTTCAATTTAATGCTGTCCAGCCAGCATGAAATTGTCAAGAACAATATCTGGCAAACCTTTGGCTATGTTTGTTTCTGCTATTGTATGAAAAGGATAAGAACTGTTTTTGGTCATCTTATGGCAACTTAAAATTTGTTAGCTAGATATTTACCAGTCCCGACAGAAAACTGCAAAAATAAAGAGTTTCTGGAAATCTTTTGGCAGCTTATAGTTTGCTACTCCTATTAAATAACTGCAAAACATGCAGTTTTGAATTAAATTGCAGAAAATTTGCTGCAATTAATTTATTCTAATAAGGTAAAGGATTATTTCACGAATTATTGAATTCAGTGGAGGGGGATAGCATAATTTACTGTCCACAGGCAGTCAAGCTATGAATTATCTGAATCCCCCATTTTATGTATAACTGATTTATAAACATACACACTCTGCACTTACTTTTGCTACCAAAAAGGTATGGAGATTCAACTGGAATGGAACATGCCTTTCGGACTATCTTGCTTGCAATAAAACTTAAAGCCTGGCGCGTTTCCAGAGGTAAAATAACTGGAACACATCTTCCAACCTAAAATAGAAACTCATGGACTTAAATCATTGACTTATTGTTCTACACTGAGTGGCCAAAAGAATTGCAACAAACATGGTTGATGTCATCGCTGTACATAGGCATCTTTTTGGTATTTATATTCTATTTTTATCGGGATAGACAAAATACGAAAATATCATCTTTAAGTGCATTTTCTAATGGAGATAATTATCATTTACAAACCTTTCCTCGTATCTCAACAACTTCCTGAGTCATTAAAAGGTGTGCTTCGAATGAAGTCAGCTCTTTCATCAATTGTGCCTGAACATCGTCTTGACCAGTTTTTCTCTGATTGTAAGCCTTCAATCTGATTAAAGAAACATTGCATATCAACATCTAAAATGCAGCAAGAAGCTATGCCTTTAAATTCATACTTTTATGAATGGACTCTCCTCTTATTTCTAAAACCAACCTCCCTGCACAATTTGCACAGAACAAAATACACTTTAACATATTTTACTGTTTAGATTTTGTGTAAAGGTCAGTCAACAAAACATTATCATATTTGGACCCCAAAATTTATGTACTATGTACTGTTTTGATATACATACCTTATTGCCTGAACCTCATGGCACCTTCTTCTATTGTACAGTGTGATCCTGGCCAAAGTCAACACAGCAACTTTTTTGTAGTTAGCATATGAAATGTCAGTAAGATCAAGGTTGCAGATCTCCGTTTTCATAAATTCTGTTATTTTCTTAATGTCTTCGGGTGTCGGCAATGACTTGGGCTTATTATACTGTCTTTCTTGTAAAACCATTCTTGCTAGCTTCGTTACTTTCACAGTCCACTGCATTTTCATTAATTGCAGAAAATTTTCTGCCTCTTTTTGCCTCTTTTCATCAGCATGTATGATAGCACTGGCTAGTTTTGAACTTGCTAATGATTTTATATCATACCCTAATTTAATAGCATTGCTTGGTGACGAAAGATCTTCTTCATCGATGCTGTCTTGGTTTGAACATTTTAGAGCAGCTTCTGCCACATTTACAAATTGAGAAGGTTGGAGGAAATAATTAAGATCCTCATCATGTCCTGTTGTTTCCTTCAGAGCAATTAGGAGTTTTGCAGACAGTCTCATACCCTGGCTGGTATAATATTTCCTCATTACACGGTTTCCTCTGTTACGGTCCATCAACTGATTACCAAGGCTTATGATAAGTGGGTCCGTTTGGGCCACTTGAGATACATGGTCAGGCTGCATGATAGTGAAAACTTCTGTCACAACAAGTTTTGAAGCCTGGTCCGAAATTCGTCCCACTAACGTTTTACTCTGTATATTGAGACTGGTTTGGCTTGAATATGATTCATCAGCATCATACTTTGGGCATAACTTTTGATGTCTCTTAAGGTTTTTCAATTGATGCCAAGCAAAACACCTTGGACAAGGACCTACAGCATTAAGATCAAACTCCCTCTCTGTACTTCTCCTGGCAAGGATTATTTCACCTTTCCCTTCACTTATCACATTAGTGTTGTGTTTGTGAATACCACGAAGGCGCAGCAGTTCAAATTTGGTCTTTCTTTCTTTTACAGTTTTTTGCTTTTCTTCTTTCGTCATTGTGGAGTTGACCTTTGGGATAGCCTGTACTTCTGCTTCATTCATGTGAAGAGAACTCATTAAATGATGCGAAAAATTGGTTTGCATCTTGCCACAGAAAATACAAGGATAGTGTGAATCATACACTCTTTCAGTCTTCTTCTTTTTGCCTAATTTGGTTGTTTGGCTTTTCCGTACCAGTTTAACATATATCTTTGGAAACTTTTCATCATAAGCAACAGTCTCAGGATCTATATTTTGATCCTCTAAAGGGACATTTGAATCATCAGCACTTGAAAATTCATCATTTAACAATGGCACTGGAAGCAAAGATGGCTTATTTAGCGCACTGAAATCTGGATACTCCACTGATATATCACTATTGCTATCACTAATTACTTCATCATTTTCAGCTAGTTCTTTTAAGATTCTTTCTTTCTGGCATTGGTTTTTTCCCCCCGTTTTTCCTTCAGAGTATTGCAGGGGTTTTCTTTTTTTCTCTATTGGTGAAGATTCACTGGCTTCTGGGTCACTTTCATCCAATTCATCATCTTCAGGAATATATTCACTACCAGAAGAAAAATCCAACAGGTCATTTGAAAATTCAGCATCAGATGTATCACACATGGTCGTTTTCATCGGACCTACATCTGACTTTGGAGAGTGGGCAACCATAGTGCATGCAATAGATCCTGGAGTAACTACTGTTTCTGAACGGCCAGATGGTGTCGCCCAACTCATGTCATCAAAAACACTTTCAATGACCACTACAACAGAAATGAAAGTATACATGCAAGAACAACATCAGTTTTTTAATACATACTTGTCATATCTGACAATTATATTCAAAGGTAACCAAAAAAAAAAAATTACCTGCAGATGTATCACACGTGGTTGCTGCCAATTGATATACATCTGACCTGGGAGGGTGGGTAACTGCAATGCATGTCATAGTTCCTGGAGTAACTACCGTTTCTGAACCAGATGTTGTCCTTCTCATGTCATCAAGAGAACTTTCAATGACCTCTATAATGGAAATGAAAATATTTATGTAAACACTTCATCAGGATTACAAGACATACTTGTCATATCTGTCAATTAAATTCAGAATTAAAATAACAGTAAATCACCTGCAGATGTATCACACGGGGTCTTTGTCATCTGACCTACATCTGTCTTGGGAGAGTGGGCAACCATAGTGCATGCAATAGATCCTGGAGTAACTACCGTTTCTGAACGGCCAGATGGTGTCGCCCAACTCATGTCATCAAAAACACTTTCAATGACCACTACAACAGAAATGAAAGTATACATGTAAGAACAACATCAGTTTTTTAATACATACTTGTCATATCTGACAATTATATTCAAAGGTAACCAAAAAAAAAAAATTACCTGCAGATGTATCACACGTGGTTGCTGCCAATTGATCTACATCTGACCTGGGAGGGTGGGTAACTGCAATGCATGTCATAGTTCCTGGAGTAACTACCGTTTCTGAACCAGATGTTGTCCTTCTCATGTCATCAAGAGAACTTTCAATGACCTCTATAATGGAAATGAAAATATTTATGTAAACACTTCATCAGGATTACAAGACATACTTGTCATATCTGTCAATTAAATTCAGAATTAAAATAACAGTAAATCACCTGCAGATGTATCACACGGGGTCTTTGTCATCTGACCTACATCTGTCTTGGGAGAGTGGGCAACCATAGTGCATGCAATAGATCCTGGAGTAACTACCGTTTCTGAACGGCCAGATGGTGTCGCCCAACTCATGTCATCAAAAACACTTTCAATGACCACTACAACAGAAATGAAAGTATACATGTAAGAACAACATCAGTTTTTTAATACATACTTGTCATATCTGACAATTATATTCAAAGGTAACAAAAAAAAAAAAAATTACCTGCAGATGTATCACACGTGGTTGCTGCCAATTGATCTACATCTGACCTGGGAGGGTGGGTAACTGCAATGCATGTCATAGTTCCTGGAGTAACTACTGTTTCTGAACCAGATGTTGTCCTTCTCATGTCATCAAGAGAACTTTCAATGACCTCTATAATGGAAATGAAAATATTTATGTAAACACTTCATCAGGATTACAAGACATACTTGTCATATCTGTCAATTAAATTCAGAATTAAAAATAACAGTAAATCACCTGCAGATGTATCACACGGGGTCTTTGTCATCTGACCTACATCCGACTTGGGAGAGTGGGCAACCATAGTGCATGCAATAGATCCTGGAATAACTACCGTTTCTGAACGGCCAGATGGTGTCGCCCAACTCATGTCATCAAAAACACTTTCAATGACCACTACAACAGAAATGAAAGTATACATGTAAGAACAACATCAGTTTTTTAATACATACTTGTCATATCTGACAATTATATTCAAAGGTAACCAAAAAAAAAAAATTACCTGCAGATGTATCACACGTGGTTGCTGCCAATTGATCTACATCTGACCTGGGAGGGGTAACTGCAATGCATGTCATAGTTCCTGGAGTAACTACCGTTTCTGAACCAGATGTTGTCCTTCTCATGTCATCAAGAGAACTTTCAATGACCTCTATAATGGAAATGAAAATATTTATGTAAACACTTCATCAGGATTACAAGACATACTTGTCATATCTGTCAATTAAATTCAGAATTAAAATAACAGTAAATCACCTGCAGATGTATCACACGGGGTCTTTGTCATCTGACCTACATCTGTCTTGGGAGAGTGGGCAACCATAGTGCATGCAATAGATCCTGGAGTAACTACCGTTTCTGAACGGCCAGATGGTGTCGCCCAACTCATGTCATCAAAAACACTTTCAATGACCACTACAACAGAAATGAAAGTATACATGTAAGAACAACATCAGTTTTTTAATACATACTTGTCATATCTGACAATTATATTCAAAGGTAACAAAAAAAAAAAAAATTACCTGCAGATGTATCACACGTGGTTGCTGCCAATTGATCTACATCTGACCTGGGAGGGTGGGTAACTGCAATGCATGTCATAGTTCCTGGAGTAACTACTGTTTCTGAACCAGATGTTGTCCTTCTCATGTCATCAAGAGAACTTTCAATGACCTCTATAATGGAAATGAAAATATTTATGTAAACACTTCATCAGGATTACAAGACATACTTGTCATATCTGTCAATTAAATTCAGAATTAAAAATAACAGTAAATCACCTGTCGATGTATCACACGGGGTCTTTGTCATCTGACCTACATCCGACTTGGGAGAGTGGGCAACCATAGTGCATGCAATAGATCCTGGAGTAACTACTGTTTCTGAACGGCCAGATGGTGTCGCCCAACTCATGTCATCAAAAACACTTTCAATGACCACTACAACAAAAATGAAAGTATACATGTAAGAACAACATCAGTTTTTTAATACATACTTGTCATATCTGACAATTATATTCAAAGGTAACCAAAAAAAAAAAATTACCTGCAGATGTATCACACGTGGTTGCTGCCAATTGATCTACATCTGACCTGGGAGGGTGGGTAACTGCAATGCATGTCATAGTTCCTGGAGTAACTACCGTTTCTGAACCAGATGTTGTCCTTCTCATGTCATCAAGAGAACTTTCAATGACCTCTATAATGGAAATGAAAATATTTATGTAAACACTTCATCAGGATTACAAGACATACTTGTCATATCTGTCAATTAAATTCAGAATTAAAATAACAGTAAATCACCTGCAGATGTATCACACGGGGTCTTTGTCATCTGACCTACATCTGTCTTGGGAGAGTGGGCAACCATAGTGCATGCAATAGATCCTGGAGTAACTACTGTTTCTGAACGGCCAGATGGTGTCGCCCAACTCATGTCATCAAAAACACTTTCAATGACCACTACAACAAAAATGAAAGTATACATGTAAGAACAACATCAGTTTTTTAATACATACTTGTCATATCTGACAATTATATTCAAAGGTAACCAAAAAAAAAATTACCTGCAGATGTATCACACGTGGTTGCTGCCAATTGATCTACATCTGACCTGGGAGGGTGGGTAACTGCAATGCATGTCATAGTTCCTGGAGTAACTACCGTTTCTGAACCAGATGTTGTCCTTCTCATGTCATCAAGAGAACTTTCAATGACCTCTAGAATGGAAAAGAAAATATTTATGTAACATAAACACTTCATCAGGATTACAAGACATACTTGTCATATCTGTCAATTAAATTCAGAATTAAAAATAACAGTAAATCACCTGCAGATGTATCACACGGGGTCTTTGTCATCTGACCTACATCCGACTTGGGAGAGTGGGCAACCATAGTGCATGCAATAGATCCTGGAGTAACTGCTGTTTCTGAACGGCCAGATGGTGTCGCCCAACTCATGTCATCAAAAACACTTTCAATGACCACTACAACAGAAATGAAAGTATACATGTAAGAAGAACATCAGTTTTTTAATACATACTTGTCATATCTGACAATTATATTCAAAGGTAACCAAAAACAAAAAAATTACCTGCAGATGTATCACACGTGGTTGCTGCCAATTGATCTACATCTGACCTGGGAGGGTGGGTAACTGCAATGCATGTCATAGTTCCTGGAGTAACTACCGTTTCTGAACCAGATGATGTTGTCCTTCTTATGTCATCAAGAGAACTTTCAATGACCTCTATAATGGAAATGAAAATATTTATGTAAACACTTCATCAGGATTACAAGACATACTTGTCATATCTGTCAATTGAAATTCAGAATTAAAATAACAGTAAATCACCTGCAGATGTATCACACGGGGTCTTTGTTATCTGACCTACATCTGTCTTGGGAGAGTGGGCAACCATAGTGCATGCAATAGATCCTGGAGTAACTACTGTTTCTGAACGGCCAGATGGTGTCGCCCAACTCATGTCATCAAAAACACTTTCAATGACCACTACAACGGAAATTAAAATATACATGTAAAAACCTCATAAGTATTACAAAACATACTTGTCATATCTGACGATTAATTTTAGAGGTAGCTAAAAAAAACACCAAAAAACTGTAAATCACCTGCAGATGTATCGCAGGTGGTTGGAGAACCAACTGCTGATGAGCTGAAGCAATCTGTTGATGTAGCCCAAGTTACATCATCAAGAAAACTTTCCAAAGTGTGTTTTCTCTTCTTGAGCACCTCTGAAAAATATATGTATAATATATAATATATTGAGAAAGATAATATATTGATAGAGTTATTACAACCATATCAATTTACTAATCTTTACAGTGAAATGAAAATTCATGCTTATCCAACTATTTCTGACATGCAATTTGCAGATTGTGCTGTTTTACACAGCATCAACAATATTTTAGCCATATTTTGGCTTTAAAAATAACAATTCAAGATCCTGAACATTCAAAAAGCAAGAGACATGGCTTGGCTCAAGGTTTTTTTTTTATTCCAGAGTAGTCAAATTTCTCAAGGACTGTCCTCGTTTTTATTAACAGAATTTAAGGACCTTGTCAGTCCAACTGATGATTTGTAAATCCAGAGTTAGATGAATTAAATTTCGATTCAAGTACATAAAAGGAACATATTGGAGAAAAATGAGACTCAGATCATGATTGAGCTTATCCAACAACTCTGGAATCTAGTACATGTACCTATAAGAACAAAGTAAAAGAATAAACAATAAATCCCAAACCATCTTTAAAAATTATATATATATAAAGAAATGTGCACCTTTACATTGCAAGTGCATTTAAGCAATTGTACATCAGCAATAATCCACTATAGGGATCAATCAATCATAAGTTTTATAATAGTCTGAGAATAACAAGAATTAGCGTTAATTTATATCTTATTTATTTACTTGTTTTTTGAGCTTTACACATTGGGAAAAGTTCCATGACAGAGGAAAAAATTCTTCGTTTTGAGATAAATTATAGCAGAAGTGATTAATATTACTGAAATGCCCGATACAAAGTACCCCCCCCCCCCTTCCAAAAATAGGATGGGGATGACTCTCAGGGCCCAATTCAATGTACCACAATAACTGCATTTGTATCCAATACATGTTACAGAAGACCCTATGTCAATTTCTCACCACTTTAAAATTTTAACCATTCACAACAGCAAGTACAATTTTTCACATTTTTATAGTTCTATTGTAGAACCTTCCTGAAAATATTTCTTGGAACTCTCATATTTAAAAAAAGTGAATGTGGACTGCAGCGTTTAGAAATGTGGGCCTATCAATCAATTATACTCGATATGAAGTCAAAGGTACCTCTATCACTATATGAAGAGTGTGAATCAGAAATTTAGATTAATTACTGTTGATCCTTGCAACCAAATCCTGGTGCTTCATGTTCGTTGAATTTACATTCACAATTAAACTGTGCTTTGTAAGCTTACAACTTAATACTAAATAAGTGTTTATCTAAAGCAGCAGTGTTTACAAAAGTGCATTCAACAAATGACAAGTCAAAAGTAAACGGTCTAAGAATATTTCCGATTCCCCTCTCCATATAGTGAATATTCTATACGCAATATGCTGAAATCACATTGATTTAAATGCACACACATTGTATAAACATCTATAAAGGATCGACACAAAACTTTCCTTTAGTCCTTTAGTCAGAGCTATCATAGATAAAATAATGCAGAATTAGTTACCACTGCAACTTTCTTAGGTTGGCCTAAAAGAGAGATATAGCATTGTTGCCAATGAAAATTAATGACACAACAATATTCATTTTGACCAAATTAACAACCTCTAGACCATAGAACCAAAAATTTCAAACATTTGTAGAGGCATTTTTCTCCATAATGATGTAGGCTTAAAAAAAAATTAATCTTTAGTTTCTCAGGCCAAAAAATTCAACATTTATGCAGCAGACATGGTTTTGCTTTTTTTTTTTTTACTTAGCTGTAGCATGATTTTGTACCAAACCTGTCGAACTTTTGAAGAAAAATTAAAGTTTGAGGGCACCTAATGGAAGAAAATTTCCAACAGGCAATTTAGAGAACCAATAATTTTTTAACTAAAAAACTTGAGTTTTGTGTCCAACCTTCGTCATCATTCAAATGAACTGAAATTCAAAACACATTTATTACGTATGCCTTTCTCCTGCCATTTTTTTATTTCTGAAAATGATTCCACTTTTGTTGCAGTCAAACTGTAAAATGAAACATGGAAGTTCAACCTCTGATTGAAAAAAAAATTAACTATACACTATGCAAAACAGATACTTTTTGGTGATCGATGCTCTGTATAATAAAAAAAAAAAAAAAAAAAAAGCCATGGGCCTCATTGCTGACCTGAGAAACAATTTTAAAAATTATAGCCTTCCTATTCTAAAGCGTAACATTTGTCTATATAATTTGATGAAAAACTTTGAGTCCTCATCGTGTCCATTTTTCATACCCCTCACGCTGGGTAAACAACTTTAAAATTTTGAAAACTAGCTCATTTCCATATCATCATGCCCTACACACGCTATATTTATCTAGGTTAAAATCTATGGATTCCCTGTCTGATCATTAAAGCTGAACACCGCTCGTAAATAGGCACTGTCCGCCATATTTCCCTTTCATCACTGTTGTCCGTACAACCGCTATACAAGATACAGACCTCTAAACAGTTCAAAGTACTTTGCTGTAGAGGTCTCACCTGTGTGGACGTACATCCTACCACGCCGTGTTACTCAGTCGCAATTAAATTATCAAATTTTACACACTTTTTTTCCAATCCATGAGAATACTAACACCAAATAAATTGGTCAATGCATTATTTACAAACAGAATATGCACATGAATAAGAAATAAATGCATAAAATCCAAAGACCACGGAAGTAATACCACACGTCGGCCACAAGTCTCAGGTGTGCAATCGGGTGTAACGAAATTGAAGGGTTTATATACCAGGTCCCTGTGTGCCAGTGCCTATTTACGAGCAATGTTCATCTTTAAGGGTCATGGAAGAATAAAGAACTTTTCTAGATACAATCTTACTTGCATAGTTATTTAACATGTTTAACAAATAACTGATTTAAAATTACTCAATTTTTTTCCTATAATTTCTATGCATTTAAATTTGAACCCCAATTGTGGCCCCTTTCTGACTCGAGGGTCATTGTGTAAAGAAACTTGAATCGTCAATATATTAGCTTGTGTCTAATATTAGTTTGACAATTGTACCCTTGTTCTTCAGATGTTTCTAATATGCTGGTAAGACTTTATCAAATTTTGACACTTCCCCACATTTTGGTCCCATCAAAACCTCCTGGGGGGGAGGGGGGTAATGGTCATGGTCTAAACAAACCTGAAACCTCTCATACTAACTTGCTTCCATATTATTTTAAAAATTATAGCCACATACTCTTCAGAGGATTTTTTCCTATATATTTCTATGTAAAATTGGACCACTGCCTCTAATTGTGGACCCTCTCTGACACCAGGGGGAGATGGTATGAATCAACTTTAAATCCCTTCATGCTATTTTGCTATTCTTTGGCTCTGGTGAGCTAATCAACGTAAAACTGGATAGATATGGCAGTAAACTTACATAGCTTGGTCAGCATTGCAAAACACTGTATATTTGCCTCCATTCTCCACCCCTTCAAGCCTTACAGGCCACATCATTGTTCTGGGGACACCTTTTACCTGGGCCCACACAATCCTTCCTATTTTTTCTTCTTCATGTCCATTACTTTTAACTGGTCTTTTTCTTTTTGTCATTTCTGGAAGAAAAAATATTCAATAAATTAAACTGTAACTTGAGTAATTTACCTAGAATATTTGAATCAATTTGACATAAAAACCTAAACAAGGGTAACTTATAAATAGTAATTTTCATATTAAGTCCCAGACTTCTTATTTTTCTACTTAGGGAGATAACCCAACCAGTTAAAAATATAACTAAGGTTACTTGTCTGTACATACATTATGGATTTAACACTGCGAGGTTACTTGTCTGTTTATGCATTATGGGGTTTAATTAACATTGTGGGGTTACTTGTTTATATACACATTGTGGGGTTTAATACTGCAAGGTTTCTTGTCCATATACACATTATGGATTTTACACTGTGAGGTTTCTTGTCTGTTTATGCATTATGGGGTTTAATTAACATTGTGGGGTTACTTGTTTATATACACATTGTGGGGTTTAATACTGCAAGGTTTCTTGTCCATATACACATTATGGATTTTACACTGTGAGGTTTCTTGTCTGTTTATGCATTATGGGGTTTAATTAACATTGTGGGGTTACTTGTTTATATACACATTGTGGGGTTTAACACTGCAAGGTTTCACATTATGGATTTAACACTGTGAGGTTACTTGTCTGTTTATGCATTATGGCCATTGTGGTTTAACATTGTGGGGTTTAACACTTTGAGGTTTCTTGTCCATAGACACATTATGGATTTAACACTTTGAGGTTACTTGTCTGTCTACAGATTATGGGGTTTAACACTGTGAAGCTACTTGTCTGTTCACACATTATAGGTTTATCATTGCAAGGTTACGCTTGTCTGTCTACACATTATGGGGTTTAACACTGTGAGGTTACTTGACCGTATACATATATACATCATATAGCATAAGTTTGAAGTTAGTCCTCTGTTCATGATAAGGGTCTCATGAAAGCACCAACTCACTGCCCAATTATTATAATTTGTGTAGAGATTCAAACCAAAATACTTGTAGGTACATGTGTATTTCTCTAATACATATATATCATTTACACTTGACCACCAAAAACTTAAATTTTTTTTTTGCATTTCCAAATAGATGTAATACAAACACTCATGAAACAAGCTTACCTTTTGTAGGTATTAGTTCAAATGAGAACATATTTTTCAACACTGAATGAATTCAACTGACAGTAAAAACAGCATGCATCAAAATCTTCAATATTAAAGAAGCACAAAAAATTGGCGCCATTGATAAAGATTTCCAAGACATCAAGATCAAAGTCGGAGCAATATAAGCACACATTTACAAATGCCTCATTCGAATCAAATCCAATAAAAGCAGTAGGAAATTCCATGTTCTTTTTTTCTGTATCATGTAGAACTATGGCTGACAAACATCCTCTACATGAGCAAAAAATTAGGACAAGCTTTGTGAGGTTACTTCTCTGTCTATACAATGTGAGCTTTGGGTTCAAGTTTTAGTGCACTATGTGCTATAGTCTTTTATCTTAAGATCCCACTGTAGAAGTTCACAAATTGATATATAATGTAAGGAACATTATTAAACTAGGAGTATAGTAACCATTACATAATCCAAATATATGCATAAACTTACCTATTCACATTCAAATGGAACTTTTAGTTTTATTAAAAGATGTGTGATTGTCTCTGCAACTTCCAGTGAAAAAGTTCCAAATCCAAATACAATCGAGTCACTGTGTATTTTTGTTAAAAGTTTACATTTTATATTCAATTCTAGAAAAACAATGAAAATGAACCTCAAGTTCTTCTGATCTTTAATGTATACTTCATACATCAAATCATCAATCATGTTGTTCACTGGAGATCATGAGTCCAAAGACGGAAAAGTGCTGACCATCTTCTAAACATCACAAACATCAAGACAATGCCCAATAAAAGTGAAATAAAAATCATGAAAAGTAGTGAGAACAGCAGCACAAGGAACCAAACCTCCATTTTCATTTGAATTGGAAGTTGCAAAACAATTTAAATATGTACTTCCTGTTGTCCTTATATGATCATGATGATCTGTTGGGTTTTCCTAACCCCATAAATTTGTCCAATAAGACATCATGGAATGTTAAACTTGTAAAACCCTATTAGCATGTCCCTATAGGAATTGTGGGGTGTTCTGTAACCCCAGAAGTTTGCCCTTATACAATATACATAGTGAAAAAGAGACTTGTCGGGTAACCCCATTGCTTTTACATAAAGTAAGGTTCCGTGCCATATACACAGGCACCTGAAGTGTGGAAAACATACCCCCCCCCCTCCCCCCGATTTACCAAAATATTCTACCGAGCCTATAATTTCTAAAAAAAATTGTGATTTTCCTGTCAATCATGTCTGTATGTCGTTCTGTGCTACCAGTTTGTACTTTTCTAAACGTTTGTACTTTTCTTAACGTTCTGATTGGCCATTTACGGGTATTATAAAAATACAAATGGTAAAAAACAAAATCATGTAAACAAACAGGGGGTCCTTGCTTTGAGACTGATTCTCAGAGAATAAACAGCAGTGCCTACAAAATTCCAGTAAATGTTTCATGAAGGTAATAAAGCTTTACATGTGTCTTCAACTCAAGCCCCAAGTCATGGATTTTATTTGTCATAATCTTGTGTTACTTCAGCAAACCCCAGCTGGTTTCTAGTCAGCCTAACAGGAGGTTTTGACAAAGTGTACCTCTTACATCTTCCTAACTGTTCAGGAAAAGACTTTCAAGTGCAATCGTGCGTTTTCATTGCTCAATGTTAAATAACATCGACAATGACAAAATAAACTACCAAAATTTACCATATAGCTATAAACGCACAGTTTGGAGTTTTTCACCACTTGGATTAATTCACTAAGAAATTCTAATTACTGCTTGTATACACAATGTGGCTTGATTATCTTGTGAATTTGACCCACAGTAGACGACATATGATTAGGTAATTACGCTCCATTGCACATGACACCTGTGAATTTGATATAAAATTGACTTACTTCCTTGGTCAATCTGTACTATGCAATGTTTTCCCCCGTATACTTTTGACTGCCGACTTAATTTGTAACATTGTAACAAACAATGTAGTGAGATAATTATTGAAGAAATTAGGATTAATATTGGTGAATTTTGAAAAAGGGAAATATTTATTGGGGGAGGGGGTAAATATAAATGCAGTGATTCTATTTTTTTACCAACCTGTTTCAAATGAAAATAGTGGTTTATAGCATATAATTCAAAATATGGGACAAATATTCTTTTCCCATGAATTTTTGCGTCCTGCCGTGACAGGGCTCCCACTGTACCAAAAATCCTTTTCGTCACTTTAGAACGACCCATGTTTTACAATTATTTCTATCATATCACATATACATGTGCATGTATATGTTTATGCAGACCTATATGTTTAAGATATTAATATTTTGAACTTTTTAAATATGCATGTATTGACCAATTTTTTGGTATGTACTGTATATGCACTCTCCTCATTTGTATCACTATAAATGATTTCCAAGAAGTATGGTATGAAAGCTTTTGAAAAGTTAAGATACTAAATTTCTACAGTTCTAAGTTTGAGATAAAATAAAAACCAAAACACTTTTCATATCAAGAAACAAAAACAAAAATGCCATTATGGATTCATACACATACTAGATAAGAAGATGGAGTGAAATCCACAAAGACAATAATTCTTCTGTTCTAGACTAATTTAGAATAAACACGCTGCACATTTACAAGTCCTCATTTTGACAAGCCAGACGTAAAAATGAAATATTCTGCTGGGTTTTATGTCAATAAGTTGCATACAACCTCATGCATACTACACAGCTTCAATAAAAAAAAATTATCAAATGTGTTTTTTACAATAAATAAAATCCTTTGAAGAACTGCCCATGTTTATCCCATTTTGGTGTGACTTTGAGAATAAAAATATATTTTTGGAAAGCAAATATGTTGATGTCTGTAAGTGAAGTATGTTCCAAGTTCTAAATAAGAAAACTGTCATCACTTGCAGTACCCTGATGATTTCTATGGCAACCAGCTGCATTGCAATAAGTATTTAATAACTTCTAAACATGGGAACAAATATTATTTAAGATTTTTTACTTAAAATTTTATGATGCATATTTTATTCTGTTCATAACTAAAGAAGTTTAGCAAGTTCAGTGAGAGCACCCTTCCCAGTGTTACATAACAATTGATGGTCTGAAGCCATAAATAGCCTGGGGCTAATCTATGGTCAGAGCTGTGTGCACTGAAGCGATGCGAGATTTCCAGTTGCACGTGGTGATTGAATTAACACAGACTAACCGAATAAGTAAAACAAACGGGTGGGAATGAGAAACACATTAAACTTAAGAAGTCACCAAAAATTAATTTTCGCCACATTTAGATTTCTTTACTCCAATTTTGAAAAAGATTCGCCACTGGCGAAATTAGCGAATATTTCAGATGTGTAGTTTATTTTTAAACTTTTGTAAGAAAATTACATATTTGCTAATATAGAAAAAAGAAGAAGTCCCTGAAATGTTCAGGCGTGTTCAGCAGAGAGAGCGCCCGCGAGCGCTCGCCAAAATTTGTGTTGCGGGTATAGGGAATTTTGGAGAGCGCTCGCGAGCACCCGCTCTGTTGAACAGGCATAGAACTATTGCTCTTGGGTCAAAAAATTGGGGATGGGAGCGATTCCCCACGCCAAAATATTTGTCAGGAGAGCCGTTACAACTGATAGCGATAAAATATAAATGATGCTAATCACAAAATTTGATTCCCCGCGTACTCGAACAGAAGACATGACTTTCGAGATGTTTTTGCAAACCACAACAAATGTCGGTGAACAAGCGTGTGCTCCCCGTAATTCAAAGTCGTTAAATGTACAAGCTATTCAAGAATTTTATGTACTAAGGATGTGTTACATCATAAAAATTAGTAAAAGATAACTTACCTGTCTCAACTCCACATCCGTCCTTCTGCAATGACGGGTCTCTTCTGAGGTTACTGCGCATCTGTATAGGGCTAACTGCGCATGCGTATGACGTATAAACCCCGCCACATTGTCCGAGAGATTTCTAATGATCTTGTCCGCGGACAACGTGGTGTCAAAGACGATTTACACTAAGACAAACTGCTTATGGGGTTAAATGTCATACTTGATTTTTTGAACCCCTGAAGGTATTCTGTACACGTAAAAACAAAAATCTTGTGAGGTTAACCCCGCAAGCAATTATAACCCCACAAACACCAAAAATACTCACAAATGACCCCACTTGGAATACTGTGGAAGAACAGACGGACGGACGGACGGACTGACGGACGCAGAGGAAAGCTATAGTCCCCTCCGGTGAAACCGGTAGGGGACTAATAACGATGTGGTGAGATTGTATTTTCAAGGGTCTAAAATTAAAAAAAAAAATGAAATTGGTTTTTCAGGGAAGTATAAGTCGTCTAGAAGTAAATGGTGCAATGAAGGTTAAAAATTTCTTACATGGTAGTCCTCAACTCAAGATCATCTTGAATGACAATGTAATTGTCCAGAGAAATTCCAGAATTAAAGGTAAGTTGTAGTAATTTAAGAATTGTTTGAATTCACCCAGTTTTAAATTTGCCCAATGACAAGGAGGGCAAAAGGGGTAAAAATCAAATGGAGGCAAAAATTTTCCGGTATACAGTAATTGTAAAGGATGTAATTGTTTGAAATTGATATTGCAAAATATATACCGGTATATCAACTGTACAGAGGTGTATTATATTTGACAAGTATCACAAATAAGAACTACCAAAAGAAAACATGCAATAAGACCATGAGCAATTGTAAGACACAAATCACAAACTCAATTGATGATAGTTGTTTGACTCTCAAGTTAAATGTATGCACAAGAAAGTTAAAATAATGTTAACAACAAATGAGGACATGCCTCTTCTGTCTGCAGCTTATGGAGATAATGTCCAGCTTGATACCTGTGTTTTTCACGAATCTGCAAAGGTAGACAACCTTGACTCACCACAAGTACTGACTGTCTATCCACACATTGGAGAGGTAAGGACTCCTTGGAATCAGAGTGGGACTAAAATCCCAGAGCTGGAGCCAAAGCACTGGTAGTTATGGGTTATCAGTTGGTAAGAAGTGATAAATTGAACATGTAGCCACTAGTGTCCATATCAAGTTAAGTTTGTTAAAATTTGCCTTGTAAAACAGATACTGTAAAAGTGGTTATTTACGCTGGTGGTTAGGCCTTAAGTACGCGTTTTCTATGGTCAATCAATACGCATGGGTGTTAAATAGGCTGATGCCTGATGTAACACTGTAAAATGTTGAGTTATTTACCATACGTGCGGGGGTATTTTATGTGGTTTTAATCCCACACCGCGCAACTAGTGTAAATTTCCCCCACGTGTAAATAACCACTTTTAAAGTAGACTAATGTTAATTTTCTTTATCTGAAATAGTCTTTTGGTAACTGTTCATATATATATATATATATATATATATATATATATATATATATATATATATATATATATATATTTATATTTATTTACACACAAAGTCAGAATGTCAAGTTTTTGAAAAACTGACGTAATAAAAAGAAACGAAAAATCAAAGTTTTAACTATAGTTCTGAACATAAACATCATATAACATGTATTCAATGCTTTTTATTGTACATGGAATCTTTGTTGATGGAAACATGTTTTTGTTCTAGTTTACTCTGATGTCATACAGTGTGAGTGGGGAGAGCAGCATTACCTCCCCTTTTCATTTTGTCTCCTCTGTTCAACCAATAGAACAAAGCAGGTAAGATATCTAGCAGTCCACTAGCTAATATATAATGAAAATGATTTTAAAGCAATCCAGTTTGTAGTTTTACAGAAAGTTTGTTTGCACATAATTTATGTATTGTTTAATATATACCTGGTACCTCTTGTAACTTTGAATTGATATTCTCTCTCATCTGTTAGAGATGCAATAATATATAGGTACATGTAGTGTCTCTTTTACAATTCAATTCAAAGGTTTATG
Organism: Magallana gigas; assembly: GCF_963853765.1. NCBI lineage: Eukaryota > Metazoa > Mollusca > Bivalvia > Ostreida > Ostreidae > Magallana > Magallana gigas. The sequence goes on along the minus strand of NC_088858.1, from coordinate 14,686,232 downwards.
ACATCACCATGTTGGCATACAGTCAAAATGAAATCAAATGACAGACAAAAGAAAATTATAACATAAAGGCTACAGCATGCAAGACAGTTTTATACAATACTTCATAGTCCCTGGAACTGTTTTCTCTGCATAAAACATTTATCCAAGTAGATACTTTTAAACACATGTCATTGAATTATGTACATGTAGTACTTTCAGTAAATATACCTGTACTGTTAATTCTATTATGCTGTAATAATTATTAAATGCAGAAATATTTTACATAGGGTATAACCTGCTGATGCATGTTTAATGGGGTTTCTTATCTGCTATGTTCTTTATCATCCACATATAACTTTCTGGTATACAGTTCTTTGAGGTTTGAGGTTTGATGTTTTACTTTGAGTAGAGACATGATGGTGACGTTGAGGATAAAAAGTAGATTACCTGTGCCCTGTGTTAATGTGCGTCTAAAGTTTGGAGTTCCCCGGTCTGTGTCAAAGTAAGTACTTGTATATATGTATTACTGGTAATGTTACACCAATATCAAGTACGTCCTATGCAAGAAAAAGTTAGAAGTTTATGAAAATTGGCTTACTGTATATGTGTAGGTTACTGATATTTTTAGCTCACCTGAGCTGAAAGCTCAAGTGAGCTATTCTGATCACATTTTGTCTGTCGTCCGTCTGTCCGTCCGTCCGTCTGTCCGTCCGTCTGTCCGTCTGTCTGTAAACTTTTCACATTTTCAACATCTTCTCAAGAACCACTGGGCCAATTTCAACCAAACTTGGCACAAAGCATCCTTAGCCTAAGAGTATATAAAGTTGTGAAAATTAAGGACCACGCCCTTTTGCAAATGGAGATAATTAGGAATTTATGAAAAATTTTGAGAAATTTTCAAAAATCTTCTTCTCATGAACCATAAGACCAGGAAAGCTGAAACTTGTGTGGAAGCATCCTCAGGTAGTATAGATTCTAATTTGTGAAAATAATGACCCCCGGTGGTAGGGTGGGGCCACAATTGGGGGTCGAAATTAAACATAGGAATATACAGAATAAATATTTTAAAATCTTCTTCTTATGAACCATATGACCAGGAAAGCTGAAACTTGTGTGGAAGCATCCTCAGGTAATGTAGATTCAAAGTTGTGAAAATCATGACCCCCGGGGGTAGGGTGGGGCCACAATGGGGGGTCGAAGTTTTACATAGGAATATACAGAGTAAATCTTTAAAAATCTTCTTCTCATGAACCATAAGACCAGGAAAGCTGAAACTTGTGTGGAAGCATCCTCAGGTAGTGTAGATTCTAATTTGTGAAAATCATGACCCCCAGGGGTAGGGTGGGGCCACAATTGGGGGTCGAAATTTAACATAGGAATATATAGAGTAAATCTTTAAAAATCTTCTTCTCATGAACCATAAGACCAGAAAAGCTGAAACTTGTGTTGAAGCATCCTCAGGTAGTGTAGATTCATAGTTGTGAAAATCATGACCCCCGGTGGTAGGGTGGGGCCACAATGGGGGATCGAAATTTAACATAGGAATATATAGAGTAAATCTTTAAAAATCTTCTTCTCATGAACCATAAGACCAGGAAAGCTGAAACTTGTGTGGAAACATCTTTAGGTAATGTAGATTCATAGTTGTGAAAATCATGACCCCCGAGGGTAGGGTGGGGCCTTAATGGGTGGTCGAAGTTTAACATAGGAATATATGGAGTAAATCTTTAAAAATCTTCTTCTTAAAAACTAATCAGCCAGGAAAGCTGAAACTTGTGTGGTAGCATCCTCAGGTAGTGTAGATTCAAAGTTGTGAAAATCATAAACCCCGGGGGTAGGGTGGGGCCACAATGGGGGTCAAAGTTTAACAAAGGAATATGTATGGTAAATCTTTAAAAATCTTCTTCTCAGAAACTAATCAGCCAGATGATTCTTTATAATTGTTAAGACTTTGGCCCCAGGACAATTCTTTGGCCTCACGAGAAGGTTCAGAGTTTGATATACGTTTATATCCCATATATAAACAATTGTTAAGGATCTTTTTGAGAACTGCAATACTCAACATATGATATGACTATAAAATCATCCTGTTTGAAAAGGGACTAATGATTATAAACATAAGAATATCCAGGGGAAAAATGGATTTTATTTATACAGGATCTACATGTATTATTGTACATTGTCCAGATAGTTTGTATTATTACTCCATTAAGCTGATTTTATCATACCTATTGTTCCTCAGGTGAGCGATGTGGCCCATGGGCCTCTTGTTTCTATCTTTTTATCAAATAACAATTCATTTCTGATTTTGATTGAGTTAATATTCAGAGTGAGAATTATATAGCCCACAGGCGCCTTATGTTAAAATTTTTTCTTCTAATAATAAAATTAGGTGCCTTACATTAGAAGTATTTCTTTTAATAATAGAATTAGGCACACATACCTTACATTAAGGTGGTATGGGACACCTCCATGATATGAAGTATTGTTTATTAAAGTGAAGTGTAATTACATAAGTAGTTTCTTTTGCAATATTGTCAAATAACAGAGTTTACTATGAATCTGTACATCATAAGTTCAAATTTCACATTTTTTTTGTTTTTTGTTTTTTTTTTTAAATTTTTTACCTTTCCAAATATTTTTTTTGGTTCAATATTGTAAAATTTGAATTTTTTTTTTTTTACTTACGAAAATGAGCGCAATGGGCTTTTGTAGTATATTTATGGTGGGTTTTTTTCAGCATCTCCCAGCACTTGGATAGCCCTGACCAGTCAGCTGCCTTGGAGAAGAATGATGGCACAATTCTGTGGACCCTGAAAACCCTGCCACCGCAAGCTGAGTCAGTGGCCCAATTCAGGGTAAGATCAGTATTCATGTTGAGAATTAATCAGTTCAAGAATGTAATACATGTTTTATATAAATATTGCATGTTAGCAGGGATACATCTGTAGCATTGGAAATTATCCTCCTTAGAAAGTGAATTGTAGCTGCAGAGGCAATGCTTTTTAGGGACAATTTTTTCCAGTACCAATGATACCGATGGTATATGCCACTCCTGGAAAAAGCTTTAAAATATATTATGCATGTGATAGTCAACCGTTTTGAATACGGACGCTATTCAGATAGCTCAGTTGGTAGAGCAAATGACTATAGACTTGGCGAAACGAGTTGAAATTCTGGTCTGGTCCATCATAATTTCAATCTTATTAAAATACAGATCTCTATATAAGCGCTGTGCGCTTATGTAGAGATCTGTATTTTAATCACATTGTCATAATTTCTTATATCCTGTAAGTTACATTCGGTACAGTGCCAACCCTGTTACTTCAAGAGGAAGATCAGTTAGAGGCAGAGAAAAGTGACAGTCAGGCCAGTTTAAATACTGGCGCCACATTGCTCAGGTGGTAGAGCAGCTGGCTAGAGATTCAGGGGGACAAACAGTTTTCACTCTTTATAAACAAAATTTATAAATGATAAGGTTATGCATGTACTGAGTTTAAAATTTTTAGACATAACAGCTTTAACCAGTAATTACTACTCATTAAGCATAAATCCATAAATGCCACATTGGCTGTGACCATCTTTTATTGTGTTGTCCCCACTTTGTTCACTTACCACACATGTTCCTTTTTTTCTTTGCTTTCTTTTAGCTGATAAACCAGTCAGGCCCACTAAACAGGGAAGATGTGGGACCAGTTCGGATGAAGTTTGAAATTTCTGGTTGCTTGTTGTCGGGAATGAAGATAAAAACTGTTAAAGTTTTGAATCAAGAGCAGACAACTCCACAGAAATGGCTGCGGTACATCACTGTTAGTGACTCATTTCTTGTCAAACTTGTATAGAACTGTGATAAAAGAAGTTCCTAGCCAGGTTTCTAGTCAATTACCGGTAAATGTAGCAATGTTATCAGAGGACGTGTGCAGTAATGATTTGTTTAATGAACTGTTAATAATGAACTTGATGAAGTTTCAAAGAAAAACATGCTTATTGATATCAGCTAGTTCATGTATTTCTGCCAAATTTTGTAACTACAGTTGATAAAATTCAGTAAAACATGGTGACTATGAACATGCATTGCCAAAATGAATTAAAGCTTACAGCAAAGTCACTTTCATTCTTTAAAGTCTTTAAACATATTTTTAAAAACTACATGCAAATGATCATAAGAAGCTTTGTTTATAGTGAATAAGAAATGTTTGTCAAGGGGATTTCATTATAATTAGATGTATCGGTATTTACTGTATAAAGAACTGCACTGTATAGTAATACTGGTAGCTATAATATTAATTATGCATTGAAACTTTAAGGTTTAATTTGATCATTATGTATGTGAAAAAAAAATCTACGCTATATGGTTTTTCAAAATATTTATTCAACAATAGGAATGTAAAAAGTATATAAAAGTATGGCATCACCTGATCAAAAGATACATGTTTCCCAGTAGTCTAATCAATAGATTTGGATTTGGCATGCAATAACTTACTGTTACAATTTCTGGTACATGAACGGTTCTATCGTATTCTTGTGATTTTGTCTTCAGCTACTGTTAACTGATTTCAAATCAGTTATTTTAAATGTTTACATTCTTGCTTGTTAACCAGTTTGCTCTGGGTATAAGGGAAATCGTAAAGATAAATGTACTACAGTAAACATGTATACTAGTATTTGTAGCTCAACAAAATATCGTTCATACTGTCATAAAAGTTTAATCACTGTCAATCATTGCATACATTGTAAACATTTTTAATTTTTCTAGTACCCATAGCTACTTGTATAAAATAAATACCCTTTAATACTTATACAATCAACATCAATAATGATGATAACAATACATGGTTGGACAAAAAATATATAAAAAGTTAGATAAAATATCACAATTTATCACCCACACACCCCCCTCCAACTCCATTTCTATTGCACTAAATATCTCCATCTTGCGTCCCCAAAGATGTATTAATGCTTTCTACTCGACTACAGCCACATGTTTCTCCAAGATCCTTTAAAGTGTTCACCAATCTATGAATTACAGAAAGTTGAGAGCAAATTGCTGCAATTTTGTTTCTTGTTGTTTTTTTTTTCGGTTAAATTTCTGTAAAACACTCATGAAAAAAAAAAAGGAAAAATTGTTCATGATGGGGAATGAAATTCAAAAGAAAATCAATTCTGAAAAACATGTATGGCTTTGTTGATGTGGAATTGATATGAACAACAATTATCGATAACTGTGATATGTATATATTACATGTATGAGAGTTCATGAACTAACTTACACATTTTTTAGCTGTGGTTGGTTCCCCTTGCTGTTGTCAATAACAATGTCCTTGATCCACCCAACCTTAAAAAATAGGGTCAAGGTCATATAAAATTGGCATTGTCTATCAATTACATGAACTAAATATAATATTTCTTGCCTTTGGTAAACATGTATGTTTGTTATACTTTCATGTTAAATACTAAAATCTGATTGGTTAAGACGCAGTTAATAATATTTACTATTACCCTCAGCGTTAGCAACGCACTTGGCAACGGGTAACATTAAAAAATGTTACATGCGCGAAAATTATGCGCGTACGGTTCGCTGTAGAATTCACGTTATTCCTATATAAAAGCAGTAAAATTTTCTTAAATTTTTTAAAAAAGACATTCAGTATAACAAAATAAATAGTGCCTGTTTGGGAGGATAACAGTTGAAATTGACACCCCTCGAAAACCATTGTCAACCTCCGCTTCGCGTCGGTTGACAATGGTTTTCTCGGGGTGTCAATTTCAACTGTTACCCTCCCAAACAGGCACTATTTATATAATATTATGTGCTTAAATATATTTAGTATTCCATCCTTAGAAAATTCATCAAATGTGTCGACGAGGGTGCATATTTAATGGAGTGTCCAATTTTCTATTTAAGGATTTTTTGTTAGTTGTTTCACTCTTACCATTGGACTTCTTTGGTTAAACTGGAGTTCTGTGACAAGTGTTGCAGTAGAAATGACTCGGTTTATAGCTGTATCCTCAACCACTGTTACATAGTAGGTATTTGAAGGAGATGCCATTTTTTTAAATAAGCCTTTTAAAAGTAACAAAGATACATACTAAAACAAGGAATTTGTGAAGACTTGATGAAGAAGAGTGATAAGAGATAGATTCAATCCATAAATAGATTCATTTAATATATTAGTACAATAAGAAAATGATGCTGTGAGATCATATAAAGAAAATTTCTATGCTAGTATCTCTTTTGAGTTAGCTAGTCTAACAAAACTATAAATAATTGTTCTTTTGGAATCAAAGATATAGTGCTTATATACTAAGTGTCAAAAGGAAAAGGAAACCACAAATGCTATGCATTGAAAAATGCCTGTGTCACTTACTTCTAAACTCTGGTTTGGAAATATTTCCTGTGTTGCTTCTTTGAGACAACAGCTCAAGAAAACCTGCAAATAATGAATTTATTCAGGTCCCAAATTCAAAATTGATCTACAGCTCAAAAGACAGGTTTTGTAATTTCTGATTGTCATTTTCAATGTTGGTTTCTTGTGCACCTTTATCGTAGTCCGATAGCTGTAGAGGACGAACGATTAGTTTGGGTGGCAGGTCATTTAATGTTTTACTGGAGGAGTTCAGCAGGGAGATGTCATACATCTTCTCTTCTCTCTCTCCTAGTTCATTGAAAGCAGATCTCCAGTTGCCAACCTGTAATGTTTTGTATTGTTAATAATACTGTGTATTTTTCATTACTATGCTGAATACTTTTAATGATATAACCTCAGGTTATTTTGTTCACTTGAATTTATTGATTGTTGAAATGATTACTTACAGTACAAATGTGTTGAAAATTGGAAATGCTTGTGATACATGTACATTTTTTGTGCAGTGTTTTGAGGGCTTTTACTCTGTTCTGTGTCAAATTTGTGATAGTATTATTTATCAATATACCAAGAAAATAAATCAATTAACATACTGTAAGCTTTTATCATGTGTCTTTATACTGATATATCGAACATTGTGGAGTCACCCCTACTGAAAACTTTAGTGAGTACAATTATCATTTGGATTAATAATTGTTTAATGTTTGGGTGTAATTTCAAGTTTTTTATTTAAAAAAAAAAATCTTATTACTCCTTATGTACATATATATTCACTAGAGTTTAAATTTTATTATGCATTTTCAATTCATTCAGGATTAGTAAACACATGTATTAGGGTAAGGGCAAGATGGCAAAAGAGAAGGGTTGGTTGACAATTGGGTGAGTTAATATGTTGAACCTCTTCAAGTCAGAATGACAAGGCCAGCAATAAGACACATAAGGCTGTCCAAAGTTATTTCTATATTTAACGTAACCCACGCGGGTAGATTTAGGAGAAATTCAGTTTTGAAAAAAAAACCAAACCCCTATTTTTATTATATTTTTTCCAGTTCTAGAAATTCGAAATGTTTAGAGCATATTATGGACTATAAATCAATTACTTCTGGGGATTATCTGGAAAGATCACTATAAAAGAGATAACCTACTATACTCATTGTATTTATAATAATGTAAATGAATAAGATCATTTGTTTGAAAAATTTTGTTTGTTTTAATTTTATCGCCCTCCCTCATAGGTTTGGTATTTTGAAGTGATGTTAAACGTTGAATTAATTTTTGGCAGCCTTAAGCTAGATAACAAGCAATCATAAAATACTAGTCATACCCCAAGAGCATCCACAACTGTTTGTATGGCACTGATCCACTCCTCTCGGTCCTCTGCTGTCTCTGTGTAATATATCCTATCCACCTGCATACCACGGAGAATTATTCCTTGTACAATAAAGGTGTTTAACTTGGGCTTTTCGTGGGTTACTATGGTAACATCCTCTATGTAGACACAACAAACTTTATTGTTAAAGGTTTGATATTGCTGTACACATGAACCAGTTTGCATACTTTTCACAAGGAATACTTTGGCATTGTATTGATTTCATAAGTAGAAAAACAAAAACTATTAAAATGTATAGCTTTTTGATGTGTAATTGAACAGTCATTATTGTTCAGGTGAGCATTGTGACCCATAGGCATCTTTTATAGGCAGTTCGTATGCATTGTAATGGTTTCCACTCGTAACATTTTAGAATTCATAGCCTTAAGGTACTAACCCTGTAACATGAAGTCATTCTGGATTTCTGCTGACGTCTGAGCCTCCTCTTTTGACTTGAAGCCATGAAACACGCCATCAGCTCTAAGGATGTAGTAACGGGCCCGCCAGTTACGTATATACTCCCCTAAAAAGTCAGAGGAGATACATGTATGTACATCATGTGTACAGTAATTGATTATAATTCATTAATCAGCTGTTAATTTTAAATTCTATTTGTCTGCATTCTTCAATTCCAAAGCGATGCCAAATGTTAACTCTTATTTAGAAATACATGTATGTGCAGAACACGTATATATGTCAGTGGTGCCAAATTGGTCAATAAGAAAGGGAATTGTTTAAAAAATTAAAAACTATAAGACAGACAGTTGCGGTGTACTGTCTTATGAAAACGCAGTAGGTGTCACGTGTGTGAATTAATTCACAAAAGACATTAAAATTATATCTTCTATTTTTAAGTGTATGAATGTCATTTACTACGTTTACCTAATTTGTGTTTTCAATGTTATGCTGCGAGCTTACTCAAATACGCAAGATTTCAGATTCTTATGGATCCGTGCCCCTATGAAAAGTGCAATCCATAACCAGTGATAACTCACCTCTCTTAAACATGTACCCCTCCTTGACGATTGGAGCAACCTCTTTAGAGCCCTGTGTAGCCTCGCCTATCGCAGCACTGTATAAAAAGTCAATAAAGTCATGAACATAATAAAAAATGTATAAAACAAAGCACACTTTTAATACCACACGTAACTGGTTTCGAAATAATTCTTTAACATTGCAGTACTGTAGGCATTTTCCCTCAGTAATTAAAACTTAATAAGCCCCCCCCCCCCCCCCAACCACCATTTGTCCCATTTCTCGATCCACATACCTCCCTACTCTTGATGGCATTATGGCACTAAATCACCACATAGAGTTGGTCCAAGTTATCCATTGCTGTCCCTTATATTCCGTCAGTTGACAGGTTATTCAATCCGTAATGTTTTCACTTGTTAGCATAGATAGTATCATGGAGATTCACAATTTCAAGTATACGTCCTCGAAAGCGAAATCAATATCTGTTTACGTTTTCATGACTCTTTCATTCACTACTAGCATACAAGCTATGTAATTTTAAAGTTCAGGTGGTAGTATTGTCATAGCAGGTCACGGTATGCAGTCGAGAATTTAAACAGCTCATGGTTTATGACTCAGGTTAATTAGGGGGACATCGATCGATTTATAGGATTATTCCTCTAGATGCTTCGAAGTGGTTGTTATACTCGGGGTTTCTTGGTGTGCTTGGAAATAATGGGTTCTCAAAGGGCATGTTCATATACATGTATATACATATCAATTCGAACAGTATCTTTAATCAGTTTTGTAAGTGTGCAATCATTTCTCAGGAATCTGCAAATTTTCGTTGAGTTATTATTTTAGAACAATATCACAGATATCACTAAAAATCTACAAGGTCACAGGTATTATTAAAATTGTACAGTATTATTGGTATTGCTAAAATGTACACTATCACATGAACTGTACTAAAAATGTTCAATATTACAGGTACATTGTCACATGTATTAGTGAAATTGTACGATATTTCCAGTATTACTTATAATGTACAAATCACTGGTATGCTACTTATTAGTATGCATATGAAATGACAGTGAGAAAATATTGACTGGTTTAAATGACAGCGGTCTTACTCAATAGTTTCTCAATTACAATGAATCATAACTGGGGGGGATTATTTAGAAAAGAGAAATACACAATACACATGCAGACATTGGCATTGATTTGAGCATTTATTCTCAGCCACGTAGCATCGTTTTTGAAATTGGGGGGGGGGGGGGGGGGGGGCAGACTCATCCAAAAAATCATGACAAACCAAAAAAAAAAAATCCAACATCTTGGAGTGGGTGGCGTAGTATATCTATAACCAGAGACAAAAATAACTTTTAGGTCTCTGCTTTAACTCCACTTTCCATATTTCCATTCGATTTTTTTACATACTCCCAAAAAGTGGAAGGGGCACACTCCATGTTAATTATTGCAATAATTCATTTTTTCATATGTAAATATAAGAAAATTGAATTATTATAATAAGTCTTTTGATAAAAAAAAATAACGATACTATAATATAGAAATAGAAAAAATATTTCTACTATGATATTAGAAATAAAAGGCACACTATATATTTATATGATATTGGACTTTTTTTTTTTTTGGCTTATAAATATTTGGTAATGGATAAATTTATGCGAAATATAGTAGTTTGACACATACATTAATCTAAATTACATGGTTTTGAAATCTGGAAAAAAAAATATTTCCTTGAGTGTTATAAGGATCATACTTTAGTAATTAAAAATCATCATTTTAATACATGACATTATATTTCGTTAATTATTTCTAAAAATAACTCTGCGCACATTGCAGTTAAAAATATTTACATCGGGATCGAAATACAAATGATTTGATAAACAAAGCAAAGGAAATTCAGGAATTCCGAATTAACCATTATAAAGAAGGCCTCTCCGAAGGGTGGTCAGTTATTAACAGTACAGTAGCCATAGGAATAACTATGTCCAAAGTTAGGCGGGCAACACACGCAGGGAGCTGGTACACAAACGACGGTGAGTTTATATGATATATTCTATATTAACAGATGAAAAGATCACATGGAAACGGGCACTGTATCTTAGTATTCTGTGATGTATATCACACAAACTTATGGAGTCATGGTTCAGTCAACATGGCGAAGCTTTTAATGAACTGAAAGGTGTGGCTTTCTTTCTTTGTTTTTGGTTTGCAGTTGTTTGTTTTTGTTTAGTTGGGGCGGGGGAGGGGGTACTTGTGTAATCAATAATAACATTTTGAAATAATTTAAAAAATTGGTCAGTGTTGTGTTGATGATGTATGACAAATAAATCTAATTAATTATGAATATTCTTAATTATCTAATGATACAGTATGAACTGATGAATGATAATGAAATTGGTTATATAATAAAAGTTGTGCAAGGCACTGTGTTTATTTATCATGTGGATGATACAGAATGTATTAATATTTATTCTTTTATTTATAAGAAAACAAATGAATACTAATGAACCATAGTCATCATTGAATATTATATTCAGCAGTCTAGACATATGCGTTAATTTTGAAATTGAAACATTTAAGATATTGTTTTCTTTTCCAGGAAGGGAGTTGAGCAGCCAGTTAGATGAGTGGTTATCGAAAGCCCAGCCATCCTACTCCCCAGCAAGAGCCATAATTGCTCCGTAAGAATGAAAACCAAAGTGTCCTAGCGTTTCTAGATATGTAGTGTCTAAGTTGTGTCTGAGTTCACTATAATTTTAGCAGTGTGTTTATATATATATCTTTGTTTATCATTAACTATTTCTTGGATCAAGAAGAATAATGATTATTTATAAAGCTGAAATTTTATAAATTATGAGCATCAATTACATTCATAAATCATAGCAGAATTATAATAAACATACTGAGGTCATATTCTTCTACCTCAACTGCTTCAACTTAAAACAACAGTTTGCAGCTGTCATTTTAATAAATAATGGCTCTTTTATTGGTCTGCATCCAATGGAAAGCATGAAGGTATCGAGACTTACAAATTATATTTCAGTATGCGCACATGCATTTAAGTATGAGAGTAGCGGAGAAAAAACCAAAAAGATTATTATAACCTTTCAGACAACTATGAAATGATAAGTCCACGTTGTTGATTGTAAATCTCTATATTTCAGTCATGCAGGGTATGTATATTGTGGAGCTTGTGGAGGCCATGCCTACAGGCAGATTGATCCATCTAACATGCAAGTATTCTACTGCAAGAACCAATCAGTATTTCATCACAGAGGCATAGAGTTTGAAATACTCTCATAATTTACTCTTTATATGGCATATTTCAAATATTAAAGAAATAGGTTTTTTTTTTTACATGAAATACAGTAGAATGTACGTGCACTTGAAGATCTAGAATAAAATTCAAATTATAAACTTGAGGTAATTTTATTTGGAGTATGAACACATAAAGCATGAAAGCATGACCCTCAATCTAATTAAAAGTAGACTTGTACATGTAAATCCGCTCCTCTATGATACGCTATACAACTTAGTGTAGCGATCGTACATGAGCAAATCTAAGATCTAATTTTAATTAGGTTGCATAAACCCACATGCCAGATTATTTTGAAGATTTAGATATTTCTTTCTACAGTAAGAGAATATTCATTCTTGGTCCCTCCCACCATGTTCGTCTGTCCGGTTGTGCCCTCACTGAAACCTCTCACTACCAGACGCCATTGTATGATCTGACAATAGACCAGAAGAGTGAGTACATTAGTACATGTACTGTTACTAATGAACAAAATATCAGGACTGTACCTATAAGTGTAATGAATTTCTAACAAAGCTTATATCAACTTTAAACAAAGTTTATAACAAGTTGTTGTCTTAATGATAGAATAAAAATTAGACATGTCTACAGTTTGAAAATCTTCCTTGTTTGATTATACAAGTACAAGGTATAAAATTTGGTGTGAAAGAGTTACAGTTTAACTCGGTTATAGCGAAGTCCTAGGGACCGATGGATTTTCTTCATTATATCCGTAATTCACTATATCGGTATAACAAATTCCTAATAACTATTGCGAATTCAGTATATACATATTTTTCTTTCACCAGGTCTAGGCAACCTCCATTTTTGGAGGATAGATTTTATCCTCCGTTTTTGGAGGATAGATGTATGCGCCCCCTGGTGGATCTTTTCAGATGAAGGGCAATTAACTCTGTTTTTACAAAGGGAGTTAACTATGAATAAAATATAATTATTATACATGTACTATAAAAATATCACCTTATTTAGCTATTGATAATTATAATTATTGATAATATTTAATAAATATTTAAGTTTAAATAATTGCAGGGCTGATTTAAAGAAAAATATCTTATGTGAAGACTCTCACATTTTTTTCAATATTCTGGATAATTGATATCTATAAATGGTATCATTTTGATTAATAAAATTTAACAATGTCTTTTTGTGTGAAGGGATTAAATTTAAATGATACTTAATAACATGTGAATTAATTAGAATAAGAGCTACAAAGTTCCTAAGGTATATGCAAACATTTACTTTGTACATGTACAATATAGCAGATCAAGATATCTATTGTGTGTCTCTCAACGTGAATGAACTCATTAATGTTTTAATGAGTAATAAACATCACTATTTTGTGATTTTTATTAAATGAAACATGTAAATGGTCTATGTCATTTGTAAAACTGAACACAGGAAGTACACACTTTCAAAGCATATTGTGAAAATACTATACATAGAATTTCAAATCGCCGCATACAATCATTAGTTTATTCCTTTAACTTTAATTCCCATATGGTCTGGTGCTTGCATTTTCTCATTAAAGATATGCACGAAGCCTTTGAAATATACCCATGCTATCCTCCAAAAATGGAGGATAATTTCACCTACAATGCAAAGTGACTTTCCATATATGGTAAAAATCAGCAGCCATCTTGAAATTGAGCTATCCTCCGAAAACGGAGGTTGCCTAGACCTGTTCACCAGACTACAATTTTTGCTAATTGAGGCTTAGAATAAAAATACATTACTTTGATATCTTTAATAATCGGATTGTGAGTCGAAAAAAACTATATGAAAATAAATACTCAAAATGTTATATTAAAGGGTAGTGCAAGCATTTTAAACTGTTAAGAAATTCATTATAAAAGTGTTAAATTTCGTTATAATTCACCTCAACAAGACTCAAAATTAGTTCGCTATAACCGTAATTCGTTATATCAGAATTTGTTATAACCGCAAAATTTTGCAAAGATTTGTAAAGAAATTTACCAGGGACTCAAAAAAACTTCGCTATAACCAAGAATTCGCTATATCCGTGTTCGTACTAACGAGTTTTACTGTATATGCTTTTAGATTCATATATATATGATCAATTCCTTTTAGTAAATGAAGAATTATTTGCCACAAAAGCCTTTGAAAAAATGAAAATGAGTACAGATGAAGATGAACACAGTATAGAGATGCATTTACCTTACATTGCTAAAGTCATGGAGAGGTGAGGAACAAAGCAAAAATGTAAAGAATTAATATAAATATTTTTTCATACTCTTTCTATGCAATAGAATTTCTTTTAACCCTCTGTGAACAGTACAGTACTTGGCGCCTTGCACTATCATCCAATAATTTAAGAATTTATTGTAAGCGTGTTCACTTTAACCGTGTTTAACTGTACATTTACATTGATATGACATGATCCGATTTGTAACCGTAATTGCAGACGACGTGGACAGTTTACCATTATCCCTGTACTGGTCGGATCTCTGTCCGCGGACAAGGAGAAGCTGTATGGATCTATATTTAGCCAGTATCTAGCCGACCCAGAAAACTTCTTTGTGATCTCCTCCGACTTCTGTCACTGGGGACAGCGATTCCGTTACACATTCTACGATAAGTCATGTGGAGACATCTGGCAATCCATCGAGGCCTTAGATAAAATGGTAAGATGGTCAGAGATGATCAATTAACATAAACTAAAGTAAAATAATGCACCAGGCAGTGCTCTGTATCATTTTGATATATGTGACAGTGTGTAGAGCCTGCTGTTTTTTGAGAACTGTTCTTTATGCTTCTGTTAATTTATTTTACATTATTTTCTATTTGAACTACAGTGTTTCTCTTGGGAATGTGAATTTTGATCCATATTAATACAAAAATTTAGTTCAAAATCCAAGTATAAAAAACTGTGTAATAAGGAATAAGCACTCTTTTTATAGAATTTTCAAAAATTTTTAAACAAAAGTGTCTAAAAAAGATGTTTGGTTTTATTTTTCAGGGAATGGATGCAATAGAACAAATGGACCCAGCTAAATTTTCTCACTACTTAAAGGAGTATGAAAACACTATATGTGGCAGATACCCAATAGGTGTTCTCTTAAGTGTAAGTTCTGTTGACATGAATTACCATTCAAGAAAGGTCCCACATTTTAGATATGAACAGCTGAAAAGTAGGCTGTGTTAAATAATTATCATTTTGTTGGGTTTTTTTTAGGCAATAGACGCTCTTCGAAGAAACGGTAATGGACGCAGAATGTCATTTAAATTCATGAACTATGCCCAGTCAAGCCGCTGTAAGAAAATGAGTGACTCCTCAGTTAGCTATGCCTCAGGTGCCCTGCTCATGCAGTGAATGCTAGGGAAATTTTGGACTCATAGCTGCACATGGACTTTTTAACATGCCTTATATGTCCGTATGTTTCTCAATTTAGTACCCCACTTTGGAATGCCACACAATCTGAGCTCTGGATGTTGCACTACTTTATACGGAGAGATCTGATCATTGATGCATGTTCATCTGTACATCTGTACGTCTGTACATGTACTTATATTCACTGGTTTGTCACTGTAAATCTCCAAGTTACATTTTGCAATTTTTGTAAAGTTGGCCTTTTTTGCAGTTATTATAAATAAATGTACATGTAATGAAGACAATAAATAAGACTTAGTACTGAATAAATGCTAAATAATTTACATGTATTTTAAATGTATGCTTGTTAGTTATGAGTCTAAAGTACTTGAATTTAATTCAATTGTGTTGCAAGTTATCAGTAGACCTATTACTCAGCCTTTCAGAATTTAAGATCCACAACTTACATACCAAGATAGAGAGCAAGATATATATCAGGGCGGAGATCGTTCTACTAAACAAATATTAATCACAATAACATTGTTATTACATGATGAAAAATCGTTAATACAAAAATGTTGTTTTTACAAGATAAAAGAAGTCTTGATAACAAAACAGAAAGTTATAACAACGTCTGGAAGATAAAAATCTTTATTACGAATTTTAAGTCATAAGCACATGCAATTAGGGCATAGACATCCCCTCCCATCTTTATCTATTGAACATTTAAAAAAAAATCCGAGGCAAGCGTGCATATTCTTATTTTTGGGTTATGCTTTTATATGCAAAATACTTTAGAAAAGCTTTCATTATCAATAGCCGTTTTGACAAGAGTTTGGACTTTCGGTGGATGTTACTATCTACTTTGCTCATCAAAACAAGCTGTCAGATATTCTCTGGTGTATCATATCTTTTAGCCAATGTCCTCTCCTACATTTTTCGCCATGACGTTAATTAGCCTTGGTTACCCCGTTCTAGTAAGTTATATCCCATTTTCTCACCAGAGGTCGTGCTTTGAACGAGTTGTATACATCAAAACTAAAATTATGCATTCAAGAAACGAATTGCCTTATTTTAATTATTTAATGTTTGTCAAACCTTAACTTCTCTGTGCACACTAAGTCACTTCCCAGTAAATATGTTATCTACATTGTATTTACGTAATTATTCAATATTGCTTCATTGCAAGCATATATTTTGATGCAAAATCGCACTGACTTGCTTATACCAACGCGTGTTCACCACCTTATTCTCGTTTTTGCTATTTTGGGCTTGTTTATCGAAAACGAAAGTTGGTTTTTGATTAATTTTAGAATAATAACTTATCACGTAATTATAGCTTACGGACATCATATCACATGTGTTGAAATGCCAAAGGTGAGAGCAGTTACTCTGGTGCAGGCATTTCTTAGTTTATTGGCAAAATGTTTTAATTTATAAGTATAGATTTTTTGGAATTTTCAATTAGTTTTCTATTCATGTATTGTAGAAATCTGATCGTTGTGGAAGCAACCTTAGGTAGTGTAAATTCAAGTTTGTTCAAATCATGACCCCCGGAGGTACTGTTAGGCAACAAAGGGGGCCAATTGTTTTATAGGAATATATGGGGAAACTCTTTAAAAATATTTTCTCAAAAAACCAATTGACTGAATTAAAAAGCTTAAACTTGTGTGAAGCATCCTCAAGTAGTGCAGATTCAAGTTTGATCAAATCTTGATCCCCGGGGATAAGGTGGGCGACAATGGGGTTTAAATTTGTACATAGGGGTATATGGAGGAAAGAATTTAGAAAACCAATTGGCCAGAAAAGCTGTATTTTGTGTGGAAGCACCCAAAGGTACCGTGGTGTAGATAGAACTGTTGGTAGAGATCTTATTGTGAACTGCCATGCTCAATATATGATATGACTATGAAGTCATCCAGTTACAAAAGGGACTCTATGTTTAGCATAATAATATCTGGGGGCAATTTTAAAAATATGCTTATACAGGATCTAATTTACTACATAGTCCAGATTTTTTGTATACGACTCCATATTAAAAGCTGTTTTATTATGGCCATTGTTGCTGACGTGAGCAGTGTGGCCCATGGGCCTCTTGTTGAAAAATATAAAATCCTCTAACATTAGAAAGCAGACTAATAATTTTTAATGGTTAATCTGATTAATTTTAAACTAATCTTCTCCTCCAAATACACTGTATGCGATATTTGAAGAGCTGAGACTGATGATTATGGGTATTTATATCTCGTGTAATAAAATTGATTATCATATTAGTTTGCACATAGCTCTAAATGTCAAAGTCGTAAATATTTTCAGTCTCATCTTTGACTAGTAGCAGGTCTGTAGCTCCTGGTCTGAAAAAAAAGGGATGGACGGTCGTCCATCCGAATTTTTCTCAGACCGGGAGCTACAGTTCTGCAGATAATCTATGACGAACAGATCGAATTTATATGAAACCCTTTATTTAAAACTATTCCGATTTCCATCATCATATTTTACAGCTGAAAGAATAAAACAACTATTTTTGTGTGATTGATTAGCATTTTATAATTTGGTCGTAAGTCGTTAGTCTTTTTTGCAAAACGTATGTTATTCAGCAAAATGACGTGCTTACTTCAACAAAAGGTTTTAATTAAACCAAATACATCTACTAGTAAGATTTACTTAGTATTTATAAATGAAATAGAAACCTCTTTTAACAGATAACAATCGTAAATCAGTGGGTGGCCATGTAAAGATGAAAGAGAGATCGGCTACCTGCAAGTTAATTTATAATTCAAACAAAATCGGTACTTTAATTAAGGAATAGGATCGACCGGGATCATTCATTTAGTATTATGAGAAGATAATTTTGGATGGGGCGAGGTCTAATCCAATATAGTCCGAATGGCTTTATAATGGATTTGAGCACGCACTGACCAAAATTTTTACCTCATAATATTCAGGGATTGATCCTTATTACTTATACTTATATTATTTTCATCAATGTTACGATTAAATATTAATTTAGAATATTTACATATTTATGTGATTTTCATTTCTTTTTATTATGCAAACCCCGCTTGTCCCCAACAATACGTCATTTGAATTTACTAGTATTCGACTGTACAATCAGAGACACAAATAACATTGTGTTAGTTATGTCTCTGGTACAATGCTAAATCGATTCGTATGTATAGTGTTATCACAGACAAAGACACTGAAAAATGTTAATATTTTATTTTAGAGCTTATAGTCTATATTTAATAATAAACCTTATATAGGAATCAGAATCTCAATAGAATCATCAAAGGATTTCTTACTTTTGATCTTCTAATTTCTTCCTTTTCTTTTCTTTTTCTTTTTTTGGTCTCTATCGGTAAAAAAAATTCTTCTCTTTCATGAAAATCAAATTCATCATCATCATCATCATCATCATCATCATCATATTAGTTATATTATATCATATTACAATTACTGGTATTATGACATTTTGCATCAAATTCAGTTACATCATCATCATACACCACACGTTTTGCGTCTACAAATAATCATCTACATCGGAGTAAATATCATTTCTAATACAATCAGTCATCTTTAAAAGAGTGTTTGGCATGCATATAAAGCTCAAAGTTTGTAAAGACAAAAGGTTTTTTTCTTTGATATATTCGCTTCGTTTAAGCTACTAGTACATTTCACCTTATTGGTTGAAAGTTGATTATTCATATGACATACATATATAGCGCCAACGACAGAATCAGGTTCTTAATCAATTCGTCATAAGGTAAGCAAAATACCATTGATATCTGCAGGCGATTATTGAAGAAAAAAATTCTGAACTTTGATATGTACAACGTCCTGTTTAATTCGAAAAAAAAAAATCGAATTGTAACAACATTAATAGATTTCTCGTTGCAGACTTTTAAATCGGGTTGATAAACAAACCAACCCAAAGTCCACAAAACAATTGCTTAAAGGCTTACTTAGTATACTATTAAAAGATTTATTGCAGATACTACATACTAGTAATATTAGTCTATCATCGTTTATGTTGGAGATACATATGGTACTGGTATATTGGACGGATTCTTACAGGAACTTGAGCGTAGCACGTGTCACGGGAATATTGAGGATCCGGTTCGGATATTGTAAATTTAAGTCCCGCACCCCCCCCCCCCCATTGTATTACCGACAGAAGTCACTGGACTCTTGTCTATATCATGCGCGGATCTAGAGGGGGGGGGGGGGGTCGGGGGGGGGGGGGGGTCCCGACCCCCCCCCCCTGGAAAATGAAAATTTATTAAATTTACATAGTAAAATTATCACGAAAATATGCCTCGGATCCCCCCTGGCAAACACAATTATCCTTCGGACCCCCCCTGGAAAAATTTTCTGGATCCGCGCATGTATATGTCCTACACATATGAATGGGGAGTCTGTGTGTTTGAGAGGGAGGTAATGTGGCCTTGAAGGGAACTGGGAGAAAACAACATTCTGACTTCCCGACGGAAATAGGCTCCTGCTATAATATACAAAAAGAAATTAATACAGTAGTTCATGTAAAATATCGTCCTCGTTATATACAAAACGCCCTGCCAGTAATCGACATTCGGTTCCTCGTATGTGGTCAAATCCTTTGTACTGTAAATATGATTGGAACTTAAAAAGTTCCGCAGCCACACAACAAAGAATGGTACATTAAACGTGATAAAACAGAATGACACGACCAACAAAATAATGGTGAACTCCAGACGAATCACCCTCTCCTCGGTTATAACATAATGGTTTTGTCGCTTTTTATTTTGCGATATCAGTTTCCGCACAATCAAGATGTTAAGGACAGCAATGGCTGAAAAGGGAACCAACGTAATCAAAATAGCGTAAATGCTGTCCAAAATAAAAGAAAGAAAGCCGTGGTCTTTGTCCGTGGTGCAGTAATGGTTACCCTCCCCGCTGACATAGATGGCGCTAAGAATCGGCTTGTAGAGAACCACTACGGCCGATGTTGCCACAATTCCAACAATAACGCGCTTGGTTCGTCTCTTGGTGCAAAAGTCCTTTCTTAGTAATGGCCAGCAAACGCTGATATATCTCTCAAACGTAAAAGCGACTACGATCCACGCCGACAGAAGCCGTGATACGTAAGACACGTAGAGCTGGAACTGGCAGACGACATCCCCGTCAAAGAACAAAATCTTGCTCTTCATTGCCGGATCCAAGTACACCAGTCCACGACGGAGCCATTCCACGGAGACGTAAAACACAAGCGCCAGGAGGTCGGAAACGGACAACGCAGCTAAATAGGTACTGGCCGAGAGACTCCGAAGATTCTTCGACAGAAACACGCACAGTGAGAGGACGTTACCGGAAAGGCCGAGAATCAAGATGATCGGCGTGCAGTAGGAGTAGAACTGCCTGGCGTGGTGGAGGAGCGAGTCCCTTTCGATTCCGTCAATCCAGTCCAGAAGAGAAGCATTCCGGGAATCAGTCTCAGTGTCGTAATTGTTCATCATAAACTCGTAGATGAAATTATGCAAGGTTTTCGTCTCGTTCGTGTGGTTTGGATCCATTCTTTCTGGAAAATAATATCAGATCTAATCATAACATATGTTGCCAAGAGTTATGATCGCATAGTTAATTGTGTCGCCACCTTTTTTTATGGCGTCGGACCACAGAAACATCTGCTTCACTTATGAGTGACGATATATCCTGGATCGGTGAGGCTGATAGTGGAAAATATTTTGAATTTTGTAAAATGACGCATAATGCATTAATAAATTGAGATATTATATTATTATGAAATATCCGGTTGCTGGGGTGACCTTCGTACACAAATATCAGAGAGGGAATCAAACCTTTACATTGTATATAGAACACTGACAAATAAAATAGAAAAATGAAACTTTTAAAAAGGAATTCTTTTACTCTCCACCATGAACATTTTAATTTTCTTTATTTTTTTCATTATTACAAAATGATTTTCAATAATTGAATTTTTTCTTTCCACATTTTTGGTCCGTTTTTTTACATAAAAAAGGCAAACAGAAAAAAATACAATCTACATGTACATATCATTTAACTATATTCATTATAAGTTGTTTGAATAGTAACAGGGTATTATTGTTTTTTTTATCTAATTAAAGCCACAATGAGTGAGCACGGAGTATGGTACATGACTAGCAGCCTCCATGTTTCCATTATTCGAGCATGATTACATTTTTTTTTATAAAAGTCTTTTTAATAGCTTGATAAAAAAGTTTAATTAATGCTCGCTTTCAAATATTTTAAAAGCTCGTTGATAAATGTAAATAAAAGCTCATCATCGAAGATTTTTAAAAAATTCTCAATTACGAAGTTTTATAAAAGCTCAATAAAGTTGATGTCTGCTTTAGTTAAATTTATCCTTGATTTATTGTCTAGCCCAGAGAAAAAGTACACGCGTTATAACAAATCGCTGCATGTGCATGCGCAAATATCTTGAAGCCATTACTAATAATTGAGTTTTGTTACAATTCATCAATAAGGCAATAACTTTTAATGATTGTTTTAGAAAGATCCAGTCAAAACACATCACGTGAATTTATATACACACGCTAGCAGACAAGGTCAATCTTGTTTACTTGCAAGAAATTTCCCGGAGTTTGTCGGTCAACTGTCGCAACTCACATGATATAA
Source organism: Magallana gigas (assembly GCF_963853765.1). Classification (NCBI taxonomy): domain Eukaryota; kingdom Metazoa; phylum Mollusca; class Bivalvia; order Ostreida; family Ostreidae; genus Magallana; species Magallana gigas. The sequence goes on along the minus strand of NC_088858.1, from coordinate 14,664,237 downwards.
AATAGATTTAGTAACTGATTTACACCCTTCAGTCTTTCCGATCCCAAATCAAGTCCAAGAGAAGAGCGAAAAGCATTATTTACAGTTTTTGTGTACCAAAAAAAAAGTTTAGAAATTATGACGCACGCGATTGATTGTTTTTCATATCATACATGATGAATACTTGATAGCTCTCGAAAGGAATTAGAGGTGGCTGGTTGCTATAACGTGTGGGGGACAATGACTCGGGTTCAATGGAATCCAGCCTCATTAAATCAATCAGAACTCACACGCGCCGATATTGAAGGGTTGCAGATCGTGCTCAGACACATTGTTAACCATTCAATATCCTAGTGGTCCCAGTAATTCTATATTTGACAGAAAAAGCATGTTCTGAGTAGAAGTGAAAGCAATCTGAGATGGGCAACTGTAATCTTTATTGCAGCATACATGTATATATACGCCAGCTGCAGGGGTATCAAGATCTGTTTATTATATAATAATATTATGAGCATGGATTCTGCAATATAATTAGAACCATTTTAACAAAACCTTGGACTTACGGTAGGGTGTAACCATCTTTTTCTTGCATCAAAACAAGTTATAAAGTGATGCTGGTTTCAAGTGAAATATACACAGATGGTGTAAGTCTTTGCTCAAAAGCCAGACAAATCTTGTTGATTTCAAAATGCAATGGCTAGTGGCCAAAAATGATATAGACAGGCCTATGTCACATTGCTGTTTGACACAACTTCCCCATGTTCAAGCTCTTGTTAGAATGGTTCTGTTATGATAGTTAACTGTATGTTTGAATTATTGAAAAGAGGGCATATTTCTTGTACTTGCACAAGTATAAAATCATGACATTTTGGACAGTTTAACTAGAGAAATTCATTTTAAAAAACATTGTAGAACTAAATATTAATGTTAAAGGGGCATGGTCACGATTTTGGTCAAATTTTATTTTTCTGCTTTTATTATTTACAATGGTTTAGGAATGCATTTCTAATGATCAAATGAAATTTGGGTGCCAGTCGATGAGTTTTAAGCAAGATACAGGGCTCACAATTCTTCGTCAGGTAAACAAGGCTCGTGTCCTGTTTTTTTTTTGTTTACATATAGGTTCAATATACCAGCAAAAAATCTTTTTCAAGCTAATTTGTCTATCTTCTTATTCATTTTAAGCATAAATAAACAGTTCCTAACGATTAACACATTTATTTGAGGTCTAAAACTGGAATTTTTACTTCAACATTCAAAAATGTAAACAAACGCTTTGTTTACATAGCGAAGAATTGTAAGCTCTGTAACTCGCTTATAACTCAACAAATGACACTCAAATTTTAGTTGCCTATTAAAAATGTCTTACTGAAGCATTGTAAACATTAAAATCGAAAAAAAAAATTGTCCAAAATCGTGACCATGCCCCTTTAAGTATTCATATTGGTTAAACACTGGTTGAATTTTCTGTTTTCTGAATTCTGCTTTAAAAAAATTAACTACAGATATAGTCATCTGCTTCTAAAATAAATCATGACCCTAAAATATTTCAAGATGTTTCAAAGTGAAAGCTTACGTTTTACATATCAGTACAGAATTTTATTTTATTTTTTAACATTTTAAATTCGTTTTATATATACGTTGTATATTTACCTTTTATATTTACCTTTTTTATTTTTTCATTTGAACAACAGAATTGCTTCATTTTTCATTTCATTCGAATTTTGCGATTATTTAAATCTAACTTCGTCCTTGAAACGATATTGCATAATTCAAATCTATAAAAGTCTTACCTGTGTTGCTAACCGTCGGAACGCATGAGGACAATCTAGTTGCTACACAAAAGAGCCTGTCTCACTTCCAGCGCCCATTATATATATATCTATGTACTGACACTGCTTACAATAAACATTTATATGATGTCTTCTTCCGAAGATGCTTTTAATGAGGTCCTCGAAAGACACTCCCAATCAATTCTAATTGATGTTTTCCTATAGATTCCCGAGGGAAGCATTATCGTGTCTTAATCCTTGTGAACCAATTTTAGAAGGGAGAGACTTATCGAGTTTTTGTCCTCACAAGCTGGACAGCAGCTGCTTTGAGTGAATGTAGTAGGTATATACATGTACATATATTCGTATGCTGTTGACACTGGTCCAGTTCAACCCCGCAAAAACAACCGTGATTTCGTGTTATTAGCATCTTTAAAAAGCTTTTGTTTTTCTACGCTACGTTAAATGACAACTTGAGAAATCGTTACAGATGAATATTACATTACATGTACATTGATTTAGAATAAAAGTACAATATATATATATATATATATATATATATATATATATATATATATATATATATATATATATATATATATATATATATATATATATATATATATATATATATATATATATATATATATATATTATAGATATCTATTCGATTTATTTTCATTCATAGGACCCGAGAGGCATATATACATCAGTAATCAGTCATGTGAGTAATGAATCAATAAAGTGCTTTCTTATGTGGTTCATAGGGTTATGAAGGTAGTGAAAATTGCAGAAAAAACCGCTTTAAATACCTGATTATGTGAATTTTCCTACAGTGATCGTTACCTTCGTACGTATATATAACCCGTACATATGAAACACCAAATAAAGCATTAACTCTCGAAGATCAAAATATAAACTACATAAAGTTAACATCAGCAATTCAAACCGTCAAGTATGGTACGCCATAGCTGCCTTATGTGGCTATTTTATATGTAGATGGTGCATTATTATATTATGCTGTGGTTATTTCATGTGAAGATGGTGCTTTATTATATTAAGATGGTGCTTTATTATATGAAGATGGTGCCTTATTATATGAAGGTGGTGCTTTATTATATGAAGATGGTGCTTTTTTATGTGAAGATGGTGCTTTATTATATGAAGATGGTGCTTTATCATATGAAGGTGGTGCCTTTTTATATGAAGATGGTGCTTTTTTATGTGATGATGGTGCTTTGTTATATGAAGATGGTGCTTTATATTATGAATATGGTGCTTTTTTATGTGATGGTGCTTTTTAATGTGAAGATGGTCACTCGGAACTTTATTTTTGAAGACTGAGTTAAACATTTATTATCTCGAAATTTTGAAACTAGAACAAAATTGATACAGTTAAAATACACAATTGCTAGTTTCTCTTTTTTAGCATAATAAGTATTTATGTTACGAGATGAACTGTACGACTTAATCTCAACTGAATTGACGAATATGATTAATTGAATAATACACTATTTTGTAAGTATTTCTTGACATTTTATTTTTGCCTTTACCACTTATAAAAGGGCCTTCTTTGAGCTATGTTATAGTATAGTAGACCTTTCCCTGTGACTTTCCCTTACTTTATCTTCAAGTCAAATCCTATCACCTAGGGCATCAGTCTGTTTAAAATCAGATCCTCAATCCGTTCCTTTATTTGTTTTTTTTTTAATAATATTTTGTTTTGAAACACTCAGAATGTGAGCTCTTCCTCCAACTCACCACTTAGGTTAAAGAGGAACGGTCATCAATGACGAAGACCGACTGGGCGATGACAATAACAAAATCAAAGTACTGAAGAACTGACGAGAGTTGATTTTGTCGATGTTTATTTATTCTAAAATCAATGATATGTTATTTTGCATGACAAGTACATGTAGTTTCTAATTTGTATTTGAATTACGCACTTTTTTATAATATGAATTTTTGTACTTTTTCGACAAGAATGTCGAGAAACCCCCCATATGAATCATCTTAAATAATATTTAAAGATAAAATTAATTCAATCAAACTATGTTTCAGTAATAGAAATATTTATCGAAAATTGTATGGATCCAAGCAATATTGAACTCTATAGTCTCGTTCAACCAAACGCTCGGCTGACACCGTAAATCTCCGACAAGCAAGGGAGACTCTCTGCTTGTCGAAGATTTACGGAGACAGCCGAGCGTTGAGTTGAACGAGACTATATTGAACTCTGGCGTAGGAATACATACGACTACAAAAAATATCTAAATTGTTCGTACCATTTAAAATCTGACTATTTTCAAGCTATTTATAAATAAGTTTCCTTGAAAAACAATGCTTTAGCATACATTACATCGAATTTATCAATTATGTTCAAGAACTAAGTCTTGTCAGCAGCGATGATTTGTGATGAGGTCCAAACACTGTTTCACTTTCGGTTTGTCTGAGTAACTGCATAGGAGAGTTGATTAAAATCAACTCCCAATTAAGAGCGGATCAAAGATCTTATTTTAATCAGATTGCTAGGGCATAACCTTCGCTTAAACACAAATAATTATTAAATTCAATTTTCTGCTTTTCAGGATAACGTTACTAGGCTTTAATTCTTGTAATATTCCGTCATTATATAGTTGTCACTTAATAGATGTAAGTTCGGTTGGGGTAAAGTCGTAAACAGCTAGATCTTTTCGATAGCTTATATACTAATTGTGCTAGAAAAAAGAGGAACTAGTAATAGTGTATCAAATGGATTTTGATCGCATCAATTTTTTGTTTTACTTTCAATATTTCGAGATAATACATAAATGGTTAATCCAGTATTCAAAAATAAGAGGAGTTCCGAGTGACCACCTTCACATTAAAAAGCACCATTATATAAAAAAAGCACCATCATATAATAAAGCACCATCTTCACATAAAAAAGCACCTTCACATAAAAAAGCATCATCACATAAAAAAGGACCATCTTCATATAATAAAGCGCCATCTTCATATAATAAAGCACCATCTTCAAATAAAAAGGCACCACCTTCATATAATAAAGCGCCATCTTCATATAAAAAAGCACCATCTCCATATAATAAAGCACCATCTTCATATAATTAAGCACCACCTTCATATAATAAAGCACCATCTTCACATGAAATAACCACAGCATAATATAATAAACCACCATCTTCACATGAAATAGGCACATAAGGCAGCTGTGGCGTTCCATAGTCAAAAGCTCCGGTGAACAATGTGAACATTAAGCATAAAAGTTATTTGATTGGTTTTAATATGAATAACAGTCGATTTTTTAAATCAAGAAATAGTAGATCCGACTACTAAGATTTTTGTGTAGTCGGAAAGTTTTGATTGAATTACCTTATTTCATTAAAACAAACAAAAACAATGTGTTTATCATTTATTTACTAGAAATAAAGTTTAAAAGAATGTTTGTTTCACGTACAATTTTAAATTTTATCTGTACAATTGTAAAAAGTTTTTTTAAAAAGTCTTGGGCACGCAGTAAGCACACTTAGCACGCCGTGTACACGAGTTAAAACCTCCTAGCACGTCAATGAGAGCTTGGATTCTCGGCGAGAGCGCTGTCAAATAGTTACACGCCGCGCGAGCGCCATATTATAGAAACGCCCCGTTCGCCGTAAGGACGCCTTTGTCATCAAAATCTTTACTTGTAAAAAAAATTCATATAAAATTGTACAATTTACTGAATTTTTTCTGCGATCCTTCGGCGATTCCAGGAATTTTACAAGGTTGTGTAGAGTCTTTAACTTGGTGTGACAACACAGTTGTGTTCATACAGTTACTGATTTGAAATCGGATCACCATCAAACCAGTTTTAATTATTTTGTCCGTGTAGATCTAAATGACCATTTATAATTCTCGTGAATCTTTTGTTCGCCTTGATTAAACTTTATTTTGTGGATGCTTGCAAGCAATGCATGCTTCAACATACACTTAAAATATTGCTGAGGTATTCAATATAAATAAAGGTAATTATAATATCCAATGAGAACGAATATGAATATCTTTTATAGAAAAGATAAGGCTAAAATAACACAATTTATACAATTGTCATTCGCTTTCAGTTTCCATAACTTACCTACCGACTTTTAAATTTTCTTGACTGACGCGTTATGATATAGGACTTTGTGAGGTACGGACGGACAAATATGTTTTGTTTATTTGTTTTGAAATTCATGATTAGTTATTTTTTCTAATGCTTCGTCATTTAACACTGTTTAATATGTCAATACTGATATTCCACAAAATGATTATAGCATTGCCTTCTCCATATTGCTCTTAAATTAAATTTAAAAACCATTGGTGAAAATTATTTCATTCTATAAATTAACATGTTTAAATGATATAAGATTAAAAAACATCAATTAACCATATATTACTACTTGACTAGATAAAATAAATCCACTTATGGAATAATTGATTCATTTAAATTCATTCATTCATTCATTAATTCATTCATTTAAAATCTTTAAAAGTAATTTAAGTGAAAGCCTGTTTAATCATTTCTAAAAGACATTTATAAATCTTCTACATTTAGATTCAAAGCAAAAAAAGAGGGAGAGGGGCGAGTGAAATAATGCGATATCCTTAATGTAAAACTTGTTTTGTAAAAAAAAAACCTCTATATATCATCATGCTAAAATGACAAAAATTAGAACGTACATTAAACTTTGTAAAGGCCGCAGGGTTTTGACACAATATGTGCAAAAAAAAGAAGAAAAACCCAGACCCCCCCCCCCAAAAAAAAAACCCTTATATAAACGATTTTTGGGTGCACATATTGTGTTAAAAGCCTGTTATAGTCAGACACGACCGATAACTCTGCACACGGAGAAGCTCTTCTGTGTTTTCGGGTGAAATTGACAGATGTGTCAAGTCTTGGCAGAGAACAAGACGGAAATTTAAGAGAATGTAAACAATCAAACCTTAGGAAACGCTGTCTGGTCACGATTCAGATTATGACAACAATGAATTTGCATTTTTAGTTAAACACAATTTGAAGTGTAAAAATTGAGCCTTGCTGAGTACATGGACATTTTTCAGTCTCCTGTCAAACTAAAAGTGACTGTCTCTCACTGACTCAGAATGGACGATCTAGGTAAATGTCATAACTTTTTACATTATACGAGATCATCTAAATACCAGCAACCAAAACTTGCATGTCAATAATTAATGTACAGTATCATATGTATGCTACATATGTACATTTACATGTATTTTTATGGTTTATGCTGAACGGCGTACATGTTAATTAGTATTACAGAATTTCTTAGCTAAAAATTATCAGCTGTTTGTGGTCCCATCATATGGTGTCCGGATAGTACCATTGCGAGGCCCAACAGGACGTTCTAAATTGTCATTCTGTTATGTCAACAAGCTAAATAAATGCAATGAAGAATAAGAGGAATGACCACGATAACAGACTTAGACTTGAACCCTTGACCCTTTAGGTGGCAGGGGACAGTTTTTTTGATACAATTCATTGTAGCCAAGGGATGCATGTCTTCGGAACTCTATAACTAGAATTTCCTCAGTTCCCATTCAGCACAAATACCTTTAATTCACTCTTTATAAGGCCAATCACCAATTTCTGAAGAAAACTACTATAATCAAAACCTGTAAAATTCTCTACATACTGGTTTTTATGAGATTTTGACCCTTTCATATTTTGCTAATTTTTCAGCTTTTTAAACCTCCCCCAGCTAATTCCCTGCAGAGGGTTGACCTTCCGTACCGCGTGCATGTTGCACTATCACATGTCACAAACTTACCGGTGTATAGTTTTCAATGTCCCATCCACCTTCTTTTCGTGTTATTTTACCTCCCGTCTGTAACTTGCAATTTCACTGTGTAAAGTCAGCACAACAGTCATAGCCGCAGGTTTCGCATTTTAATTCTGATTCTCATGTACCTAACATAAGGGGCCTACATATTGCATATCAATTTCAACAAGAGACACCCCTCTAACTAATGATAATCATTAAAAATCATTTCATGAATTTTAGCAACACTCATAAGCCTTCAAGTACAGCAACTCTCAATTTTACAAAAATATTGACCGGGTACTTTATTCGAAACTGTCCCTTGCTACCTTAGTCTAAAAACCAATTAACACTCTACCGTCTGAGCTTAGTTAAGTTTAGTTTAGTTTATTCCTTAATTAAGCCAAATGGCTCATCAGATACAAAGAATACATAATATGTAGCGATGTATTAAATGCATCAAAGTATTGACTATTTTATAATCTATTACCAACAAATTTCTGAGTGCTTCTGCTTTCTGAAGATATTTTCCTAAATTACTTAATTCAGTAGTATTTTCAGTTGATAATAATTGTAATAATTTATACATACTTGGTTTATACCAATAGTATTTTTTGATGTACAGTTTTCTATATTCATATGGTACATTGAACATTTAAAAATAAAGTGATTCTCATCTTCAACATCCAGATGACAAAAATACATAATCTTTGCAGCTCAGTGCTAGACTCAAGTAAGAAGATGGCACTACTGAGCCTATTACACAAATTACTGAGAATCACATTCTTCAACCTTTTCTTTTGAGATTTTTATTCTAAAGAAATCTTGCACAAGACTCATTAATCAACTCCTCTAAGACTATTTTTTCATTAATCCACTCCACTTAGACTATTTTGTTGTGAACCAATATACAATTACAGATTAGGTGGAATGACCACAAGTAAGCCCAAATCCATGACCCTTCAGTTAAAAACCAACATTGTACTGACTTGGCTAAAGGGTTAAGCTACTAGCTAGTGCTAGTAGCAGCATTGCAGTGCTGAGCCCAATATACTAATTATCACAGCAACTTAGCACAATAAGCTGTTGCACTGACAACTTTACATAACATACCATCGCACTGTCACACTGCATACTATCTTGCCAACACAATCCCACAGCAGCAACGACCAAGTTAGTGAAGTTTTGTTAGCATGAGATACATGCAAAGTTGTGTTAATTTGCAAGGCTTATAAATGCAGGCTTGAATAATAATTAACATGCATCCTTGGTCATGTATTAAGTTTTGAATTGCTTTGTCCTCAAATGTAGACTTTTTATTGCAGAAATGCGAAGGGCCCAGGCCCATCTGTATGAGCGAGTGGTGAGGGGAGACAGTGATATTGAATTATTGTTCCAGAAATACAAAGACCTGTTGGATATGAAAATTACTATGGGTAAGTAAGTCTGTGAAAGTATATGCATGCCCCATTATATATAATATTACCAGTAATTCACATAAATAAAAAGGAAGTTATATTCGGCATTTAAAGGCATGGAAATGCCTTACCTGATATGTATAACTTTAAAATTATCTTATTTTAAGCAAATGTGAGTAAACAATATATTTTTAATTTATTAATTATTTATTAATTTATGTAGGAAATTTTACTTTCAGGTACAACCCAGACGTGCATTTGTTTAAAGTTTTTGGAGAGCCATCCACTGAGGCACGAAAATGCCCTTAATGAAGGACTAAACATTGTGCTGGGTGACATTACCAGGGGAAAATGTCGCTGTAGGACGGAGGACCAAAATCAGTCCAACAGTGTCTCTGCCACTATAAGCCTGGTACATGCCGCCGCTGGCTTTGGACACATAAAAATTCTGTCTTTACTGAATAAATACAGATGTGATATGAATGCCAAGACAACGAGTCACAAAACCCCCTTATATTATGCAGTGAAGAACCGACAGTTAGATGTCATAGACTTCTTATTGGGCATAGGAGTTGATGTGAATGTTCTTGTTTATCCTGAAAAATACACTGCACTTCATGAAGCAGTTCATTTACGGTACATGGATGTTGTCAATAAACTTTTAACTGTGAAGAATTTGAAAATAAACATAAAAAATACCAAAGGAGAATCCCCCCTTGTTCATGCTGTTCGAATTCATTTCTATGAGGCATTTGAGTCTCTTCTGGAAGCCGGGGCTAAATGCGATGTTCAGGATGAAAAGGGGAACACTGCTCTTATGATGGCAGTCATTCGTGGCATGGATTATGTTCGACCACTTATCAAAAAAGGGGCCAACCTCAACATAAAAAATAAAAGGAATCAAACCGCCCTGTCATTTGCCTTGCACCTACTCATGGCAGAGGACACAGAAATGGTGTGTTATTTGGTCGAGAATGGAGCAGACCCCAATGTGACAGGAGATGATGGTAACCCACCTATTGTACTCTCAAGCATTGCAGGTGCCTTTGATGTGGCGCAAAAACTAATCAAACATGGGGCAGAGGTAACATCTAAGAATGCGCAAGGTTACAATGCCTTACATGTAGCTGCATGGAATGGCTATACAGATATTGTTGATCTGTTGCTTAAAACAGGAATGGAGCATGACACAAGGACTAATGATGGCAACACTCCACTGTCCTTGGCTGCCCATGGCGACCATCTTGAAGTTATCAACATGTTGCTGCCTCTGGGATGTAATGTTAACAATGTCGACAAAGATGAAGACACACCACTACTGTATGCCACATTCAACAGCAATTTAAAAATGGTCTGCAAGCTGGTGAACGCTGGTGCAGACCCAGACTGTAGAAACCATCACAACACCACCCCACTGTGGAATGCTGTCTACAAAAATGACCAGGATACAATCAGATATTTACTTGTAAAGAATGTGGAACTGGAGGTGTCATCACGAGGCATAGACCAGCATGCTCAATCAGACGTTGCCACTGTAATATATCCAGTGCCGAGATCACTGCTTTATGTGGCAGCCCTTCAGTGTTCTGTCGATGTAGTGATGACTCTCATTCTGGCTGGCTACAACATTTACAGAGAGCAATGGGTCGTAGATCGTGAATTCCCTTACGATAGTTCCCCACTATTGCGAAGGATGTTGATTAATTTTTCTTCCTCTCCTCCTCGCCTTTTGGCCCTATGTAGAGTGTTTTTTAGAAGAAGATTCAAAGGAAACTTGGAGGAGAATGTCAGTTTTCTGGATATTCCTGGAAATCTCAAAAATAATCTGATGTTGAAAAATCTCATCCCAGAGGAATTCTTTAAGATGTAGAAACGTCTTAAATTGTTGTTTTTGTAATGTCAAAAAGTTTGTTTCTTGCAGTCATATTATCTGTATTATTGGTTGGCTTGTACTTGAAAACAGTAGTGAACGGCTTTATGATAGATTTAATGATCCTACTACCCCGAATGAAGATCACCTCATTATATTCAAAGAATAATAATTCCTTTTTCACTTAATTAATATATTTATTAATTACATTTTGACATAATTTCCATTTTGTATAATTTTGCAGACTCCGCTTGCCCGGGCCACAACATTCAATCATTTTTATCATTGATGAAATGTATTAAACTATGTTATAAAAACTCTTACAGTGATCAAAAACACTGGAAAATCTAAATATACTGGAATAAGGATCATGTACATAAAAGAACTTTGGTTCTTTCTAATTTCCCTTTTCTATGCTCTTTGTTTTTTAATGTTGCAAAATAATAGTTTTTGAACCTATCAACATATAGCATAGCTGTAGGTGCAAACTGCTTTTTCTAAATTTATTCCTTAGTTGCACGAGACCGACTTTTTGCAACAATTGCTTTAAATCATCAGTATTGACCCCACTCCCACCCCCCTTCCCAGAATAAATTGTTGTCAGTGATATATCATTCATTTCTCTTTGTTTAATTTATTAATCATGTACTGTACAGTAAAATACATTGTACACAATTCTCTTAACAGAGATATTAACCTGCAAGTCTTTCATCTCTGTTCATTGCAAATCAATAAAAAATTAACCTTTATGGGGCATATTGTCTCACTCAAATTAATGGATTTCTGCTCTAAATTGTTGTTTATGACCAAAGGATATGCTGATACATTATTTGTCCATCATGCTGTTTTCGTGATCGTATTATTTGTTCATAACTCCTAATAAAAAGTCTAGATCATTTACAAATCTTGATGTTTTTCTCTTTTGAATTGATTTTACATAAATGAAATGGAACGAAATTATTAAGAAAAAATATATTTTCTGTGAAGTTGAATCTAATTTATAAATTATTAACAAAACTGATCATTTGCATGGAAGATGAGAATAGAAAGGTTCATTTCTAAGCAATTATTTAACTTTGACAAAATTAAGCAGCATTAATTATGTATAAGGGAGATAAATACAACCTGTCTCTTCTGACCACAAAACAAAAGGTAATAAGAACAGACCAGACTGCACAAACAAGAACAATTGTTTCTATATCATCACACATACTGTTAATCCCATTTAGATATTTTTTTCATGTGTTGCACATTTTGTGAAAATTCTTAGATTAATTTTTAGTTAGTTATTTTTTGTGAAAACAAAGTTTCATATATAGCATATACCAACATAGGATACAATATCTGCATGTTTTATTTCAATCAAATCACAGACCTGTACATATACTGTATAATTTTAGTACATGTTTAGCTCATGAATTCAGAGTTTATCATTAATCTCCTCAAACTTTTAATTTCTCTGTTTGCCTGCAACTTAACTATAGAATGAGATGAGGAAAAAAACCAAAGCCAGTGTTTTGTTTTTTCATTTTTTCTTTAATTTAAAATAAGCTTTAGAGTTCCACATATACTGCAGGCCAGATCCAATAGTCGTACAACCTGTGACCAAACTAAAACAGAACATGTACTAATTAGAGGATCTTTTATGATCACAATCGATGTTTTAGTTCTAAAAATACAGATAAAAATATAGTGAAACAGTGATCATTATTTTTCATGTATGTACTTGGACACAATTTGAACTCAAAATTTGAAGAAAAAAAAAATTCCATTTATAATGTCTAAAATGGTTAATATGTGTATTGTTATTAAATACTTCATCAAAATTTGAAAGTCAAATATCAAATTACAAGCAAGATACAGAGTTTGAAATTCTTTGTTTTGTCTTGTTATTGTTTACATACTTGTTGTATTGGTATAAGTTTCGATGAAATGGTGCTTTCCTTTGTTGATAATATTATTTAAGATTTGTCAAATAAATGGTAACTGCATATTACAGTAATATTTTTTACTTAACATTTTTTGTAAACAAATATAAGATTCACAGTCAAGCTTTGAATTCTTACCTCTGTATCTTGCTTGAAACTAAACGTCTAACATTCAAATTTTGGTAAATCATTCAAAATGCACAAGTAAACGATTTTATACATAAAAATAAAAAATTAAAATTTGATCTCCAATCGTGCCCAAGTCCCTTTAAATCTGTGGCAGCATTTTTACTTTTTATTAACAAATACAGAAGTAAAATGTATTCATAAACTGAAGAAAGAGTATATGAAAGTCTAGCTTTTATACACTTTTTAAGGAATTATTGAGGTTATAATGGTTGGTGGCCATGAACATGCAATACTTACTATAGAGTTTGGAGGGTGGGGTTATCCCCCCATCCCATCACCTGAGATACCAGAGCTGAGGAGATCAGCAACAGCTGGAGAAGTGTGTTGTACTGTAACAAAGTTTAACAAACAACAAAATTACAGCAGTAATAAGCTTAAAAGTGTTAAGGATAGGATCCCAAAGTAATCATTCATGATAAAGGAGTTAAAAGGGAGAAAGTTCATGGTCAGCGAGTATATGCCTCAACTGAATGTGGGTTTTTGAAAAAGCGAGTAAACTAAATGGAGGGAAGGTGTTTTCTAGACTTCACTCACCTTGCTCAGTGTCGAAGGATGAAGTGTTGCACTTGCATTTGTAACATCAAAGAATTTTGAGAATGTTATCTACAATATCAAATAACCATTCAGTGAAATATAATATTCATTTATAAACTCTTAAAATATCAGTAGGACAAAATGTTGGTACACATTTTAAAAAATATATGTATAATACTTACCGGGGTTTTAAGTAATATCTATTTCACTTAGAAGAATGTAAACACTTACTGGTGGTTTTAGTGAAATGTATTTCACATAGAATCCGGCCCCCACCAGTAACACATCCCTGCCCACCACTATCACAGCCAGCGCCACTGCAATGTACAACAAACGGATATATCGTATTCATAAAATATCTATACATGTGTAGTAGTTGGAGCTATATGGACCATGGATATCGGCCTGGGTAGCTCAGTGATAGAGCTCCTGTCTAGAGTTACAGAGGTCCCAAGTTCGATTTCCGGTCCAGCCATATGTTTTCAATATTCCCCATTTCCTATTACATTTGGTGCCGTGACCTGCCCCTGGAACTGACAGGTTAACACCTGACAAGAATCTGGGGTGATCTAAGAGGGCGAAGATCATTTGAGGAGGCCGACTTTAGTTTGCATTGCGCATGTGTTTGCGCTTTCTAATATAATACAGTTGATTTATACTTCTTATGAAATTTTTTCGATATCATTTATAAAATTGAACACAATAAACAAAATACAGATAAAAATATTTATATTTTTAAAGGAAATTTTTATTTTCTACACGATTTTTACGTTGTGCGGTAGGGGAGCATTGCCATTGTGCTTTTATGATGTTATGATAAAATGAAGCTTTGTAGGAGTACGTTATAAGAAATAACATTAAAGACAAAGTAAAAATTGTACGCTGTTGAAATTTTATATACACTGAGAATGATGCTATCCTCGAGGACATTTTCCTCATTTTTGGAATGAATCCATATACCAATCATCATTCGTGATGATCCAAATATATAGCAAAATTTGGTGCATTTTAATATTTTGAGATGGCCCCCACTAAAAACCAGACGTTAGAATTTTGGGTTTTTTACATATAAGGTAGGAAATGATATTACTAATCATATATAACAATTTGAGAAAAAAAGCTATTGTAGTATTTTTTTAAACTGCTTTGATGTGCGGAAAATGACAGTTTCCTTAATATATTCCTATAGTAAATGTACCTCTATTTTGAGATGGTCCCTAAAAAGAACCAGACGGTCGATTTTCATGAACCTTCGCAAATAAACTAGAGTTGGTTTAAATTACATATGGTTAAAAAAAAGAGTTATGCTATTGTAGTTTTTCCGCAAAAAACCCCAAATTGGCCTCCTTAAGGAGGGAGGAATGTAGTACAAATGTAGTTGGGGTTATATCGACTGTGAATATCAGCCTGGGTAGCTCAGTGGTAGAGCTCCTGACTAGAGATACAGGGGTTCCAGGTTCGATTACCGGTCCAGCCATATGTTTTCAATATTCCTCCTTTCCTATTACACATGTAATTATCTTATACATGTATCTAAATTAATTACTATAAGCTTCTCTCAGATGTATTGTTAACAACTGAGTATACATTTTCTTCATTTCTATATATTAACTAAATTTACCTGGAACAATGTTTGCCATTGACAGAGTGGTAAACATCACTGTCATCATGACCTTGTCTGCCAAAGGGTCCAGAAAAGTCCCAAAGCTCGACATTTGTCCTTTGAAATTTCTTGCAACGTATCCATCAAGCTTTTAAAAAAAAAGGCATTTCTTTATAAAACATAACCTAACTACGCACCGTATTTGAAATGAATCAAAAATCTTCAAAAGTTATGTCATTGTCCCCAGGATTCTGAATCTCAAATTAGCCTTTCTAATCCGTTTGGTTTGAAAATTTTTGTCCTACAAACAACTACTGATAAGAAAGAGCATTTAAAGATATTTGATACCAATATATTAATATACATATAGAGTAAATGATTATCATTGATGAATTAATATAAGGAGTCATAAACCAAAGATAAATATTTATGAGAGAGTAAAATCAGTATGATGGTTGTGTTCTGAGCTTCATGGATCATGCATATCAGCTTTTTATAGCTCGTGGCTAAAAGTGCATAGGTCCCAGGTTCAAAACCCTGCCAGTACTTCCAACCACCTAAATATGGTGTACTTACAAGGTCAGTGATGCCAGCAACAACAAACAACCCAAGAGCTATTTCGAAATGCCCATGTGTCACCATGTAGCCTAGAAATGGTGTAGAAACAATTCGACTGGCTGTTAGAAGATTTGGCACAGTCAGAATATTTTCCTTCTAAAAGATATATGACACAAAATGTAAGTGATAATTTAAGAGTAAACGTTTTTCAATTGAAATACTGAAAATATCGTCAGTAGATTTTACAAGTTTTTATACAGTTTCTTTTCCTCTTAACATTATTCACTAAGGAATAAGTATTAACCTGTTGTACATTTCCTTTCCCTCTCCTAAAATCATCATGTTTTCGGCAGTTTTGACACGTTGTTAAAACAAAGCGACGGTAGAATATTTTTGCATTGGTAGTCGTAGTTATAAAAGATTGTCCGTATGTCTGACGACTGGGGCTAACCGAACAGAGTTTACCAATATGTTGTGTTTTGACAGAACAAAGCTCGCGCACATTGCATGGTATTTTCAAACTAGCGCCGAGTTTAACAGCCAAAGAATAAACATTTCTGCAAAGCATTTTCCTATAACATTTTAAAAATCAAGGCAAATTAACCAGATATGGCAATATTTGTGCAAGATTTCAGAAGTTGTTCCTTTCATTGACTCAAGGGCGCAGACATGTTGGATGATATTTAATGTATTCCAATCTCGATGATATTTATTTTTTATCTTTTATTTTTCCTTTATACTATTTAATGAAATATTCGTTCTTCTTATGGACGTGTTAATTTGAACAAAGGTATTTTATTTTTCCATTTTCAATATCAAAATTTTAAAGTCTTTTTAATGGCTCGTCAAAATTTGAAAGTAAAATATCGAGTTACAAGCAAGATACAGGGCTTGAAATTCTTTGATATGAAAACAAGCTCGAGTCTTGTTATTGTTTTACATAAGTGTGGTATTGGTACAAGTTTCAATCAAACGTTGTTTTGTTTTTGTTTTTGATTTTTTGATAATTTCATTTATGAATATATTTAATAATTTTGTTTTGTTTGCTACAAGTCATTTTGTCAGAGAAATTGTTATTTCTTTACTTTGCATTATTTGTAAACAAATATAAAAAGCGATCGAGCTTTGTTTACATATCAATGATATCTAACCTCTGTAAATCGCTATATAAAATTCAAATTTTGGCCAATCAATTAATATGCACAAGTAAACAATTTTATACATTAAACAAATATAAACAATAAACATTTAAAATCAAATTATGTCTAGGTCCTTTAATTTTTTTTTTTGTACACTTTCAAAAACTTACTAAACTTACTATCATGGCGAACAGGTTGTGACACAGTAAGAAACGACCGACAACAACGGATCAAGATTAATTATAAGGATGTCAGCATATAATATCTAATTACAATTCAAATATATGTAACTATATAGTAAATGTATTAAGGTGATTTTTGATCTTGTTATTACGAAATAATTATATTTCATATGGGCCATGATTTGTATTTGGATCCGTAGATTCCCATAAAACCTTTTCAAACAAACTGAATTCTAACCGAACTATGATTTTTTTGTTTACAATTTTTTTAACGTATACATATACATATACAGATACATTTGACCACCATGCACAGAATTTATTAAAGATTTTCCCCTTTTTTGCATACTGATATATGTGTACCATTGCAAGCTCAAGTTCTTCGTCATGAAAAATAATCCACCGAAAATTTTACACTTGAATTAACAATAAAACTCATTAACTTCGTTATAAAGGCTAAATGATATCATTATGCCCAAAAGCTGGAAATTTTCGAGTGCCAAAACACTTGAACATAATGACATATTTGCAGTCCATAAGTATCGGTATATACATGTATATAAAAATAGACCGGGGAATAAGAAGGCGGGCGGCGGTGGCATAGAAACTTTCTAATGTACGTATGTATGGCATATGTGCCAGTGTTTGTGATCTCAATTTTGATCTCTTCTTACTTTGTTTCATCTTTATCTAGTATGAACAGATGCCGCAAGTAAACTTGTCGTACTAATATTTTTTTTACAGCTGGCACTCGTGTTATCTCCCCACGTATCACTGATAGAGAACCACAACGGGGAATAAAATGCAAGTACAAGTCTCAAGTGCTGTAACACATATTCAGGCCTCAATGTTGGGGGAGGGACCCAGATATTCTACTGAACTGAGTATTAAGGAGGCTGGATGTTCGTCAAATTTTAGATTTGATATTTAGTAATAAATTATACTAATTAGTAAAGACGAATTCCAAACATTATACATAGGTTTAAAATTTTAATACTTTCTTAATTTTTATACGGAGCTGTTTGTTTGACTCTCAAGGAGACTGATGTAGTCTCAAAATGGCCATGACCACCAAGCCCCCCCCCCTCTGTCTGTCTGTCTGTGTCTGTCTGTCTGTCTGTCTGTCTCTCTCTCTCTCTCTCTCTCTCTCTCTCTCTCTCTCTCTCTCTCTCTCTCTCTCTCTCGTTTATCAGTCAGCACTTTTAAAATTTATTGCCCTATAATTTACTATAAGATTGTTTTACTCATTAAAGGGGCGTGGTCACGATATTTTTATTTCAAAAATTAGATTTTTTAGGTTTTAATGTTACAATGCTTTAGTAAGGCATTTATAACTGTCATCCAAAACTTAGGGGTCAGTGTTCAAGTTATAAGCGAGATACAGACCTTACAATTATTTGCTTTGAAAACCAAGTTCTTGTTTACATTTTGATTGTTGAAAAAAAAATTCCAGGTTTAGACCTAAAATGAATGTGACAAACTAAAGGAACTATTTATTTATGTTTAAAACGAGCTTGCATATAGAAAAATCAACTTGAAGAAGAGATTTTACCGGTATGTTGAACCAATGTAAACGAAAACAAGGCACGAGTCTTGTTTACATAACAAAGAATTGTCAGCCCCGCATCTTGCTTATAACTTTACGACTAACTATTAAATTTTGATATATCATGAGAAATGCATTACTAAAGCACTCTAAACAATTGAAATAGAAAAATAAAATTTGACCAAAATCGTGACCATGCCCCTTAATGACTTGTATGGATAGCATAATTCAATAATGTCTATAAAGATAGTTTCCAGTCTTTGGAAAAGACTGATTATCACCATCATTTTTTCATGATCCAATGTAAACATTGAATTGTCTTTTATAATATATATATATATATATATATATATATATATATATATATATATATATATATATATATATATATATATATATATATATATATATATATATACACATGTCAATATTTAAAACTTCATTAATCTCTGTCATTTTCCATTTATTTAGTCTATATTATCTTCCTAACATTCATTATAAATCTGCAAGATGGAGTTGTGATTTGAGAATGTCTTTTTCAAAAAAGATGCTGGTAATAGCGCTTACAACTCTAATTATGTGCGACACCACATGGGCTGGAATGCGATATGAATTACCAAGAGATGGAAACGAAGAAAATGCCAAGACTGCAATCTCTCATGGCGGGCAAATATTGACAAAGAGTCTGCCCCGCGTGACTTCGCCTTTCAACATCCCAGGTATCACCTCCCTATCCGTAAACAGGTACCTATCAATCTATTGTATCCACTTTGTTTCATTCTTCGAGTAAAGACTTCGAACAAGGCCGTATACAACATTTACTGTAAGGTAGGATAGATATTAAACGACAACCAACACTGTCACATGGGGTAACTTCTACAAACGGTTTACGATATATTATTAGCTTACCTGATCCTCTTCAGTCATCTTTTGATTAGAATGTGCGGATCAAAAGGGGGATTGGGGGTCCGGATCCCCCCAGGAAAATTCCAATTTCTTAAATTTACACACTAAAATTACCGAAAATATGCCCCGATAAACTTAAATATTTCTTGGACCATCTCGTATCATCTTTTTACGACCCGTTGGTTTGGAGATATAATGCATCGCAAATTTCCTTTTTGTCATTCAGTGTGCTTACCCTAATTTTGCAGTTTGCCGGACGACCAACGCCTCATGCCGTCTATCGGGAACGGCCATGTAGCCACCGTGATAAGAGGTGACGCAGTTTTTATGAACGGACTTTATAATGGTCATAACATCACCAGCCATCGTGCAAAAATGCCTGCTGTATTCATTAGGAACATAAATTCATCGAGTTTTCAGGAACAACGATTCACTCTTGACTTCGCTGCTGGTGAGTGAGCAATAACTGTCGTTATCCTCCTCCTCCTCGTTATCATTCAATCATTCACATCGTGGTTAAAGCTGACATGAATTCATAAATACGCATTATTTCCCTTTTATCTCCGACTACAGCCATATTAGTTGTCGATTTCTATTGTTCTGCTCATCGCTACACACCCCCTATATAAGGCAGAGAGCACTATTCATGCTTCACCGCATTCAGGTATTTCATACACCCGAACACGTTACCTTGGACGAAAAGATGTGTAGAAACGCGTTTTGAACAAAAATAATATGACAACCACTGCACTGATTAGGAATATATCCAATGAACGACGAAACAAGGCAGACTGAAATCCAGGCACATGAACATAAAAAATCCTCAATAATTGTAGACCTTTTCCTGTTTATCTTATAACATCGCACATGCGCAACCACACACTGTGGGTGATCGAGCAATGTCAGTGATCGCATGGAAGCGTTTTTATAGAACCGATGGAAAAGAGTCGCTGCTACGTTGTTACTTTCTTGGATTTACTATCATTTAGCTACTGGGTTGGATGTAGTGCCGCCGGGATTTCAAAAAGATGCAGACGTTGTGCTCTCTGTAACGACGACACACGTGTTCGATGAGCATGTGAAGTAAGGCAGCGCTATCTGTGCAAAATAATACGGATACTAGTACCTTGGAAATTCTTTCAAAGAATAAATATATTTTGTATTTTATTGATTGTTGTTTCCTTTATTCTTCATTGCAAACATTTTACTGCAATGTGTAGTAGATGCATTTAGAAGTCCGTGCAAACTGAATGCAACCGACCGTAACTTTCTCGACCAGTATATATACCCCAGTGGCAGTAGAGGAGCGATCGAAACTAATATGGCGACCAAACGCTTTTATGAATTCATGTCAGCTTAATGCATGCTTTTTCTTTGTTTACTTCAGGTATGTTTGTAGAGGAGATAGCGGCAAAGGATTTATCTGTCAGGATAAAAATGTTTGCTCATCGAACAATTAAACAGCTACTCGTCACCATGGTGACTGTTCGAAATGCAGGATCAGCAAACGTTAGGTTGGGTTTGAATTCCTCTAGGATTGCTGACACTGAGGATTTGGATATCACTCACGCGGTCAACCAATCTATCGGGTATAATAGAATATATTCCTCAAGAAAAAGGGTTCTTGATAACTATTCGAGTCTTATTTTTGAATAAAACAGTCATGATGTAACATATTACTAAGTAAACACAATTCTTTTGTCAAATCATGGTCGAATGATCTATGCCTCCTTCCAATTAGTTGTATGTAAACCAAAACGATTAATACCAACTATAAATTACCTATCTATTTTACGTACAATGTCTCAAGTCTTCCTATCTTGTAATATACCACCATGTACATATGTACATATATGTAAGAACTATTTCTATCTGCATGTAGCATTATAAGCGGAAGAACAAAAGAAATGGAATATGACGTCACGGGATTACAAGACGTCACCATGGTTCACACTGTTATACCAGAGGAAATCTCCGTGGAACCATTCCAAAAAACTACCCGCCTCTTTCTACTAAGTGTTGATCTAGACCCCACAACTGCAAAGAAATCTTTCGACAAAGGTTCCTTTTTTGTCGTTACCATATTGTCAATAAAATCAATTAATTAAGCAACTTTTTAAAATACTATTTTTATTTTCAAAAAGGTTGACATTTGAGACAAAACAATTTCTTTTTGAAATACTTCCAATAGGCGTGCAAATGTTTTTTAATGGAAACCTTGAGTCGAGCCACGTCAATGGTTGGGCAGATGTATGGAGGAATGGTCGAATTGATTTGAATGGCAATGATACATTGGCTACTTTGGCGTATTCCAGCTTGTACTATATCATAAGTTCTCTCCCTTTGGGACCGACCCCAGATTTTGTGGGTCTGTCTCCCGGGGATTTGGCTCATGGTGAGGGACACCAGGTACTTTCTTATTGTTACACACAAACTTTAATTTTATTTACATGTTTAACATAACGTGAATGCACGAAACTTATTATGATATTTAATGTTTTTAACATATCATCAAAATTCAATTTTAATTTTTTGTTTTATAAAAGTACCAGTACATGTTGGCAATTATTGTTTCGCTGTGTGCTATTTAAATATCAAGTACACGGTTTCAATCAAGAGAAATGTTAAATAAAAAGTATTTATTTTTGTGTATGAAGGACTACATGGGTCACGTGTTCTGGGACCAGGAAACATGGATGTATCCACCGATACTACTGCTCCACAGTAAGATGGGGGAGGCCATCGTACAAACCAGGGTCCGCACTCTAGACGCCGCCATACAGACCGCCAAGATGAGGGGATATAAAGGAGCCATGTACCCATGGGAAACTGCTCTCTCAGGTATAAATCTGTGTGCGTTTTTGTGTCAAATTATAGATGCATCATGCCATTATAGATGCATTATGTTATAGATGTATATATATATTGTTATAGATGCATCATGTTTTAGATGTATCATGTTATAAATGTATCATGTTATATATGTATCATATTTTAGATGTATATTGTTCAAGATGTATCATTTTATAGATGTATCATGTTATGGATGTATCATGTTATATTATTACTTATTAGGTTAGTTACTGACTCACTACGGAAATATATTGGGTTGATCAATCTCATAGATGGCGAGGCGAAGCCGAGCCTTCTATGAGATTGATTAACCCAATATATTTCCGTAGTGAGTCAGTAACTAACCTAATAAGTGTTTTGTTTTCTCGAGGACTTTCAAGCGACATATTTATTCACAAATAGCGATGATCTACGCAAAGCCATGTACAATATGCCTTACATATCGTCCAATTTAACTCATTTTAATTCTTCAAAATTTTCAATCTCACCTTACAAATACTCTTTCAAAATCTTGCTTCACCCATGTTTACTTACAATGTTTTGTTGCTATTCAATTTTATATGTTTTCTCCCTTTCCTCTGCAGAGATTTGAGCAAATTTCGACGCTGCCATTTTGTTCTGCTCCAGACAAAACAATGTGACGTCAATATTCTAAGGGCAGCTACTCTAATTTTAAAGAATTTCAAAGGGCAACTACTCCAAATACTTTAAGAACTTACGGCATGCAGTTTATGTATAAAATACTATGAAATGTCGAAATGAGTAAGCGAAGCGTCGACCAATGACGGCCATATTGCCTAATATTATTTCTCACAGAACAAATATAGAGATATATGAGGCAATCACGTGCCATGTTTAAACCAATGAAAATGTGACATTTCAGTCCAAGGGAAAACAATATTACTTATTAGGTTAGTTACTGACTCACTACGGAAATATATTGGGTTGATCTATCTCATAGATGGCGAGGCGAAGCCGAGCCTTCTATGAGATTGATCAACCCAATATATTTCCGTAGTGAGTCAGTAACTAACCTAATAAGTGTTTTGTTTTCTCGAGGACTATCAAGCGACATATTTATTCACAAATAGCGATGATCTACGCAAAGCCATGTACAAGATGCCTTACATCTCGTCCAATTTAACTCATTTAAACTCTTCAAAATTTTCATCTCACCTTTCAAATACTCTTTCAAAATCTTTGCTTTACCCATGTTTACTTACAATGTTTTGTTGCTATTTAATTTCAAATGTTTTCTCCCTTTCCTCTGCAGAGATTTTAGCAAATTTCGTCGCTGCCATTTTGTTCTGCTCCAGACAAAACAATGTGACTTCAATATTCTAAGGGCAACTACTCTAATTTTAAAGAATTTCAAAGGGCAACAACTCCAAATACTTTAAGAACTTACAGCATGCAGTTTATGTATAAAATACTATGAAATGTCGAAATGAGTAAGCGAAGCGTCGACCAATGACGGCCATATTGCCTAATATTATTTCTCACAGAACAAATATAGAGATATATGAGGCAATCACGTGCTATGTTTAAACCAATGAAAATGTGACATTTCAGTCCAAGGGAAAACAAATATACATATCATGTTATAGACGTATTTTGTTATGGATGATGTATCACGTTGTTTGTGATTATGGAACATCGTTTTGAACAATGGAACTTTGTTTCTTACAGGTCTTGACGTAACAGAAATACCTATTTATTTTTTGAATGAACAACACATCACAGGAGATATTTCGTTTGCCTTGAGACAGTACCTTTATATGACACGAGACATTAGGTTCCTTAAAGAGAGTGGAATAGAGCTAGTGCAAGAAATAGCAGAATTCTGGGCTTCACGAGTTTTCCTGAATTACTCAACAAATATGTACGAAATCCATGGTAGGTTAACAAATTCAAGTGCTCATACATGTGAATTAAATGAGGTTAAGTAGCTATTTTCTAATGACAAACCATACTTAATGCCATTTGCCGATTTAACGTCCCGTCGAAAATATTTAGATTCATGGAGTAGTCTCCAACACCAACATTTGCTTGCAAGGAAATGTCATGTTACTTGTACAGGTATATGTCACTGTTTAATGTATTGTATTTTTTGTAGACGTGATGCCTCCTGATGAATGGCACAAGAAAGTGAATAACTCGGCCTTCACAAACGCTGTCGCTAAACTAAGTCTCTTACTCCCGGAGTTTGTGGGAAATGTGATGAACATCAAACCCGATCCAAAATACAAAGCCATTGCTGACAAAATGTACATTCCCTATGACAAACAACTTGACTATCATCCCGAATTTGATGGCTACACAAAAAGTAATACATGTTTAATTTGTTAATTTCCAAGATCATATAAGTTTTTGGAACAATTGACTTAATCAGCGGTTTCTAATCATGGTCATATGGTTCTCAACAACTGTTTTCTTGTGTCAGCGCCACAGTTATGATTTTTTGGTACAGTAAAATCTCTAGCACAACAGAAAACTACACCAACTAAAATTCTTGTAATAGTACACCCCATATAACAGTGATACATGTTGATGATGTTATAACGAAATATAATGCAAACCATATCAAATATTTTCGATTAAGCTTACAGCCCCCCCCCCCCCAATTAAAGACGCATGAAAATGTTACATTCAGAAATGATATTGATATAAAGGAAGAAAGTTTTAATAAATGTTTCTTTCCCATAGAGTTTGTGACATTCTATATACACTCTTTCAGATGAACCCGTGAAACAAGCTGACGTTGTCCTAATGGGATTCCCTCTCATGATAAACATGGACGAGTCTACACGAAGGAATGACCTCCGGATATACGAAGCGGTCAGTTCGAAAGAAACCATTCTTTAGCACGAACAGTATAATATCGGAAACAGTTAAAAAATACACTTGCATATATAATTATTGGCACTCAATGCTAATAATAATGGATTTTAACTGCTTGGCAAGACTTTTTGACATGGAATAAAAACAAAATACGAAGTCAGAATACCTGTACTCTGACACTCAAAAGTTGCATTTGATTGTGATATCGGATTATATTGTGGCAATAGGAATTATGATTTAGACTCGCAGTGTTAAAGTTGTATGTAACAAAGAGACCCCTGGATCAATATAACATCAAGTAACGCAAAATGCAGTTCTAATGTAAAACTATTCCAGCATGTGGTCACGCTTGCTCTGTTCCATTACGTGTGGTTACAAAAACGACCGAGTAGTTACGATTGTCTATTCCAGGTGACATCAAAAGGTCCAGCCATGACCTGGAGTATGTTCTCCATCGGGAACCTGGAGATTGGAGATATAACTAAGGCATCGACCCAGTTTACACGCCAGCTGCTGAATGTCGCTAAGCCATTTAATGTAACTAAACTACTATGGTTAATTTCATCAAAATTTGTTGAATACCAATTTCGTGGATTTCGTCGTTGAGTTAATCCACGAATTGAAATGTTCAGTCTTTGTTTTGATAAATGTTGTTGCAACATATTGTATTGATCGAATCATTGGCCAAAATTTTACGTACTAGTATCATTGAAACTGAGTTTTATCAAATTCAGTCCATCAACTTTTAGCCGGGCTCTGCTGAAAGCATAGTCCTGGCTGTAGGCAGGCAAATCGCCAATGTTACTATAAATAGTACAGCTTCAAAAGTAAACAAAAAACCAAACAGCGTCGAAGTAAAAGCTTCCGCTATACCAAATAGTTACACAAGGAGCCACGTTTTGTCAAAAGTGTTGGCATTTTGTTTCTTCTTTTTTAACTCGAGAGAATTGTCTATCTTTTTTAGTTTTCTTATTAATAACGTGTTTTATAAACAAGCCTATGCATTTTGGAGACAATGCGCATGAATTTCCATATACTACTTTGCTGCGCGATGAAGAAATGGGAATTGATATATAACGCTTGTTGCAAAATTGAAGGCAGCAACTTGAACTTTTTTCTACTAGACAGACATATTTTTGTTTATAGCCGCTTACAAAATTTGTAGCTCTCTGACGCTTTGCCGACATTAAAAGCATGAGAGAGAGAGAGAGAGAGAGAGAGAGAGAGAGAGAGAGAGAGAGAGAGAGAGAGAGAGAGAGAGAGAGAGAGAGAGAGAGAGAGAGAGAGAGTTATTTATTTCAGTCTTTACTACACAATATGCATAAAACACACCAAAAGAGCCCGGCTTACAGTACTTCAGTACTTTGATTTTGGTGACGCACTGAAGGCAGCAAAACAAAAATTTAACACATCATTTGTACAAAATTATACAAGGTATACCAAAACATCCCAATAAGAACAAAGATGTTAGATAGTTCTATATACATGTATAATGTTCCATTCTTGTCAATTTGTTCTGTTTGATGTGTAAAACAGTCGAACAAAAGTAACTCAAACATCAATAACTTTGATATAATGGATATTTCGAGCGAGTTGGAAGTCATCATTTCTGTTTTAGTATGCGTTTAAAGGGGCATGTTCACGATTTTGGTCGAAATTTAACTTTTCCAATCTCAGTGTTTACAATCATGCTTGA
Organism: Magallana gigas; assembly: GCF_963853765.1. Lineage (NCBI taxonomy): Eukaryota > Metazoa > Mollusca > Bivalvia > Ostreida > Ostreidae > Magallana > Magallana gigas. The sequence goes on along the minus strand of NC_088858.1, from coordinate 14,637,425 downwards.
GCAAGGTATTTCTGATGAGCAACCAAAACTTGAGTGTGTGTAGTGGAGTTACTTGTTATGTAAACAAAACTCAGTCATGTTTTTGTTTACATTTTGAATGTTGAAAAGAGAAGTCCAGGTTTAGACCCAAAATGAATGTGACAAACGCTAGGAACTGTTTATCTTTGTTCAAAACAAATTAGCAGATAAAAAAATTCGCTTGAAAAAGAACGTTTACGGGACATTGAACCAATGTAAACAAAAACCTGGTACGAAACTTATTTGCATAACAAATAATTGTGAGCTCCGTTCCTTGCTTTAAATTCTATGAATGACAATCATATTATGGTTATTCATTACAAATTTATTATTAAAGCATTGTACACAATCAAAATTGTGAAAAAATCATTGAAAATAGTGACCATGCCATTTTAGACCAAAAGCTTTTTTTCAGTCTAAGACTCTAATCAGTTCCGAGATAATGGGGTTTGACTATAAAATATCTTAAAAACGTTTTCTTGTGTTGATTTTATTTCTTTTTCATTGATTGGCAAACCCTTTTTTATATAGGTAGATGAAAAATAAATAAGATTTAAGCATAGATTCGACTTATTTATTTTTGCACAAAACACCTTTGATCAAGCGTTGTAGAACAACTTTCTATTATGAATTCCATTTCACTAAGATACTATTTAAATACACATGTAGTATATAAGGACTCTTTGTTTGTCTGTTTTCTGTATTAGTTATGTATAACGACTTGTAATATGATCTGGTTCCCGTATAAAGTTGTCCACTGGATGACAAGGACATACATATGCTAGCAAAATGATAGTGAAAAGTCACGTGCAACAACTGCTTTTTGTACATTACAGGTGTGGACAGAACTCGATGACGGTACGGGCGCTGTCAATTTCATCACGGGGATGGGAGGGTTCCTGCAGTCCCTGCTGTTTGGTTATGGCGGCTTCAGACTCCGCCCTGACAGGATCGACTTCCACGGACGTCTCCCTCCCTCCACCTCCTCCTTCAACATCACAGGACTAGACTACCTAGGAGGATCCATAGATTTCTATTTTACCAAAGATACAACCATTGTGAGGCTGACCAAGGCAGCTGAATTTACCCTGACGTTAAAATACGAAGAGAAAGCCTTCACATTGAAACAAAATGAAATACAAATGTTTTCTTCGACAAAAGCCTCCATAGTGCCAGATCTACCGCTCACACTAGACAGAAACTCATATATGTAATATACTATTTTCTTTAGGGAAAACATGCATTAATAAGCATAATTATATCATATTTGGGTAAGATAGTAATGATGCCAACAGCCGGGCGTGTATTATACTGATATTTCCTGAAGGGAAACATGCATGAATGAACATAATAATATCATATTTGGGTAAGTTAATTAAGCAAACAGTCTGACATATATTATGTTATTAACATGCACCAATAAGTATAATCAAAATCGTATTTGGGTGAGATAATAAAGCTAACAGCCCAAATGTCCAAAGATGGTGTGGTGTCACAGATCTACCAAATGAGCTTTCCACTTTTGCAACATTTAACACCGGTATTACGTCTAACGATAATGTTTTTTTAAAAATCGAATTATATTTGAATTTTTAAAAATAAAGATATATACATGTACTTGTATTGTTGATTAATTCATGATATTCCTATAACAGTTTATATTTTTACACTAGATTTTTTTCTGTAATGCCAACAATCGTTGTTTAAAGAATGATTTCAAAAGATATCACTTAAACGTGCTCGCATGTCTGATTCTGGTAAGGGTTGTCTACACTTTGCTAGTATATTAACCTGTCATCATATTATTTCGAACAAGTAAAAAAGAATAATACGTTGTTTAACGGAAATCTGCAAACATCCCTAAAACGGTTTAGCAAGCATTCATACACCAAAGTTAGCAGATAGAAGTATATATATTTGTAGGCACATAGGCAAACATGTACTTTACATTTAATATTTTGAAAGAGCAAACTTTGTTTGGATGAATTTAACATACATGTTTTGGAAACAAACAACATATTTGTTGTAATTAATACATGTGTATTGATCATTGGACTACTATTACACATAGAATTACGTATGAAACATCTTGTACAGCCTGATTAGGGGGTTGTTACCAAGTACTTGAATGCGATACTCTAAACAAAAAGTCCTCGGTAACCAAGATAACCAACTATCTGTACCAAAGCATTGTAAATTGTCACTTATCAAATACAGAATGAAACCTGATGTTTCCAAGTCCAGCATATCCCCTAGTGCATTGAAGTCGAACTTCTCTATGATGTTGCTGCTAGTTTTCCTTGCTTTGTTGGGTATGCTGGAGACCAATGCACGGGCTGCTGAAGATGTAACGTGCTCTGATATAGGAAACACAGTAATGAGTGAAAACGAAATGGTTTTATCCCATGGAGACCGCGAGGAAAAGGTACCACTGGACATTGATGCTCGAGTCTGGACAGTGACACCCGGTGTAACCGTACTAAGCAGTGACACGTAAGTCAGTACTTGTACGCCAAGTTTTGACTATACATACTATACGGATGTATATCAAGGAGGCTGGGTGGTTAATACATTAAACACTGATCTTCCTTTTATTTTCTGATTTGCATAGTGTGTTTGGTTATTATCTATGATTTAGTTCAGAAAAAATCCATATATATCATCTTTAAAAATGAATACTTTGTTATGTGTTTATAAAAAGCCCTTCTTCTGAGGAGATGAATATAGTAAAAAATTGGTCACGACCATATATGTAGCTCTCTTAATTTGACAGACATCATTAGAATATATGCACATATTAAAATCTGTTAATCGTCGAACATATGTAATCATCCACATGGACTTGATTGTATCATACAACACTTAAAGTTTTTAGATAAATAGCTCATTGCAAAAGCGTTAAGAGATCTTAGTACACTTTTGTTGTATGTCTTATATAAACATGTAGTCGTAGGACATTATTTTTATCACAAACAACAGGATACCCAATGACACTAGAGTTCTTCCTACCATCGGCAACGGTCACATAGCCACGGTAGTCAAAACAGACACGCTCTGTATGAACGGTCTATACAATGGGTACGCCATAAAAACTCACAGGGCTCTTCTACCGGCTATTCTTGTCAGAAACGTCAGCATGGACGGCAACGTCACGTCTAAATATAGCCTGGATCTCAAAAACGGTACATAAAAAATGCATCGTATTCATGTATACATGTGTTCAATGATTGATGTGTAATAAAGTGAGCAGGTTTTAATATCCATGGTATTACTAATTCAAACATCGAAGGCAAATAGAACCATTTTAACAAGACCTTGGACTTTTAGTAGGATGTAACGATCTATTTCTTGCGTCAAAACAAGTTAAAATGACGCTGGTTTCAAGCGAAATATACACCGATTGCGTAGTCTTTGCTCAAAAGCGAGACAAATCGTGTTGATTTCAAAGAGCCATGCCTGAGTGGTCTAAAATGAAATAGACAGGCCTACGTGGCATTGCTGTTTAACACAACTACCCAAAGTCCAAGCTTTTGTTAAAATGGTTCTAATATAAGATATTGAAAATTTCAATGAAAACATTTTTAAAAGGTTTGTTCCTGGAGAGTCATGTCGGGGAAAGCGTCTCCGTGACGTTGAAGACTTACGCCCACCGCTCCATCCCTCAACTGATGGTGACCGAGCTCCTCGTACAGAATCACAATGAGGCGCCAATAAAAGTCAAACTCGGCGGTGGAGCGCCCGTCGTTACCGATGATCTGGATAATACACTCAGTGGGGATAAGTCGCCACCTTTAGGCAAAGACAGAAGGTACATGGGAATGACCTGTACATGTATCACTTTTTTAAAGCTCTCAATAGATTGAATCCTAAACTTTTATTTTTCAAACCTTGCATTTGGCTGAAACATACGTTTAATCATGGAACTAATATTACAAACAGTTGCTCATTTTTTCTTCAGAGTTTTCTTTGGAAGAGTTAAAGAGTTCGAATACTCTTGGAATGAAACTCGTAACGTTACAATGGTATATTCTCCCATACCTCCATACGTCTGTGTTGGACCTAATCGAAGATTGGCGAGACTCTTTCTTCTCAGTGTTGATAGCAATCCACAAACTGCAAACACCCAGTTCACCAAAGGTTCGTTTATCAACAGATAACAATGGAATTCCGATCGCTAGAATTCTAGCTTTTTATTGTAGAATTTCTTTTACGCAGGCGTTGATCTATTCTTCAACAATTCACTGGAGTCCCAGCACATTCAGTCGTGGCAAACATTGTGGTCTAAAGGGCGAATGGAAGTATCAGGGAACGACGAACTAGCTACTTTAATCTATTCCTCGTTATATTACATTCTCAGCTCCCTCCCCTTGTCAGAACATCCAGATTTTATTGGTCTCTCTCCTGGAGATCTTGCCCACGGTTTGGTAAGAATTTCATTCCTAAATAAGATAAATAAAATCTTTAATTGTTTATTTGATTGGAAAGTTGCTAGGGTTCCTACGAGGTATTGTTCTTAAAATTATTACTATATTACTATAAACATCCTAATATTTAGATGTATAACGGTCATGTGTTCTGGGATCAAGAAACCTGGATGTATCCGCCCATTCAACTATTGCACGTTGAAATCGGTAAAGCCATCATCAAAACAAGAACCAGAACTCTTGACAACGCCAAACATCAGGCGATGATGAGAGGGTACAATGGAGCCATGTATCCCTGGGAAAGCGCATTCAGTGGTTAAAAATATTTAAAAAATGTAGATTACCATATATTTATACATACAATGTGCCATAAACATTTCATTATTTCGATTTCAGGATATGACGTCACACCAGTTCCTCCTTATTTCCAATTTGAAAAGCATATAACTGGCGATATAGCGTTTGCCGTCAGACAATACATATATTTGACACGTGACACTGATTTCTTACTCCATGAACGAGGGAATGAAATGATAAGGGATATAGCCGATTTCTGGGCGTCACGAGCAGTGTTTAATAAAATGACAACATTATATGACATCAATGGTTTGTTCTTTTTCGTCATATAGCCACATCAAGAACCTTATGACTTACTATAACTCGATTTAAACCATCAATTTCTTCTTATAAAGGTCAAAGGAGTAAATGTGGTTTTTTTTAATCAAACTGATGCAATTTTTGTTGCGTAATAAATTGGATTCTGCTAAACTTAATCTTTGACAGATGTGATGCCACCAGACGAATATCACCATCAGGTAAATAACTCTGTCTACACAAACCTAGTAGCTAAGTTAAGCCTAGAACTCCCGGGGTTTGTGGACGAATTCCTGGGTCAGCCGTCTAAACAACTGTACAAGGATGTCGCAAACAGCATGAACATTCCCTTTGACAAAGGCCAACGGTACCACCCAGAGTATGACGGATATGTTCAAGGTCAGGCATACAGAATCTTAAAGCAAACCCATAAAAGATCGCTGAAGCCTTTTGCAGCAGAACACACATGTATTTTGTTGTTTATTTTTTTATTTCAGGTGAAGAGGTGAAACAAGCAGACGTCATTCTTCTTGGCTTCCCACTCATGATGTCCATGCCAGAAGACGTGCGCAAAAACGACTTGCGCATTTACGAAAACGTAATAGATAGTGAATATTTTTTTTTCTGGTCACGTAATGATAACCTCTCAGTCTGCATTGATTCAAACTAAGTATAGTAGAATGTACTTTTTAAATTCATTAATTAAAGTTGAACCCCAATGATTCTGACAAACTAGTTTCTATCCATATAATACATACCGGTATGTACAAGGAATGGATTTTACTTCAAAGACCTATTTCTTATCGCACTGCGTACAGTGATATCCCTACATGATATAATTCCACAACAGCTACTTTATAGTAAACTTGTTTTTTAGGCTACACCCGGTGGTCCCGCTATGACGTGGGGAATGTTTTCGATTGGTTATATTGAACTTAACAACTCAGCAGATGCTGCAAGGCTGTTTAAAAGACAGGAAGGCAATGTTGCAGCTCCATACAACGTGAGTGAAAGAAGTTGATTTATTTTACACAGACTTAAGAATTTCATTTTGTTTTCAAGAACATGTTGGAATGATTGACATACGATTATAACAAATATGTTATAAAGGAAGTGATTTACCTATTTACAGGTGTGGACGGAGAACGCTGACGGTACGGGCGCTGTCAATTTCATCACGGGGATGGGAGGGTTCCTGCAGTCCCTGCTGTTTGGTTATGGCGGCTTCAGACTCCGCCCTGACAGGATCGACTTCCACGGACGTCTCCCTCCCTCCACCTCCTCCTTCAACATCACAGGACTAGACTACCTGAGAGGATCCATAGATTTCTATTTTACCAAAGATACAACCACTGTGAGGCTGACCAAGGCAGCTGAATTTACACTGACGTTAAAATACGACGAGAGAACTGTCTCACTAATACAAAATGAAAATCACATGTTTACAACAAAACGGGCTTCCATTGTACCAGAACTACCGCCACCTCCCACCACTCGAACACCCGCGTCTTCTTCGTCTACCGTAGGAGTCAGAAACTCAACAAACTCTGTCTCATTTTGGTCAGTTCTACTTATAATTAGTGTCTTGTGCAAAACGCTATAATTTTTGAGATTTGGGATATTTTTTGAAGTCAGTAGAAGCGATCTGAAGTTTATTGGCACTTAGCAAACACAAGAAATGATATTTGCTCGTATTTGGAAATGTAACTCATTTAAATGCCATTATAAGTATAAACTGATGGGCTTTATAAGAAAAAGTTCTGTGTTTGAATAAATACGAATTGTTCTTTAAAGACAGGTATAAATATAATGTATAGCCCTGTTAACTGTGATCATTTTTTCAAGTACTACACACCAGAAGTGTTAATACTTGAACATTACATAATGTTAAGGTGGTATGGGACACCTCTATCGTGACGTAATTCCTATCGAATAGACAATAAAATCAAGTGAAAATTCTAAACCGGTTAAAGTATTTTGATTGTAATATACTTTTGTCCACAAATATTAACCTAGATAAAATCATATAAGGATGATAAAATATTTTCCTAGAAATGAAGTCTCAAAGAAGGAGTCACCTCTTGATGTGTCATAAAAAGCGCGTCATACCAATTAGGTTTGATTAATAAACTTTGTATAATGGGAAGAAAAACACGTGCATACAAATATCAGAGAAATTTATAAATATCTGGGGTTTTTTTTTTTAAATTTGCAACCACTCTTCATTCCACTCCTGGACTAGTCTTAGTTCACATTGGTTCGTACTTGTAGCTCAATGGAGATATAAGAAAACCCGCTATTAAATCTATCATATCTTTATTTTGTATTTTTTCATACTTTTTTCCTATTTCATAAAAAGGATTTGGTTTGTGTTGTATACGTTGATGGTAAAGTGTTCAAATATTTTTAATTTATTCTGTGCCCGGCAGGATGGTCGTTAGTTAAAAATTCTATATAGAAAGATATTGAATATTACAATTTTAAAGATTAGGTATATATATATATATATATATATATATATATATATATATATATATATATATATATATATATATATATATATATATATATATATATATACATTTTTAAAATAATAAATGATATTTTAATGGATAAAATCATATTTAATTTTTGAAGGTAGATCTCATAGTTTTGTTAAGTGTCCAGTTTTAACGTTTTTAAAATAGCAAAAAGTTACATTATCATTATTTTAGCGCTGTTTATTACACCCCTGCGAATGTGTTCGGAATGTTTTCTTTATCGTTGCTAAGTATGTGATAAATCCAGAGGTGCTCGAATGAAAGTTCACGAGACTTCACCGAGATTTGTTCAGTTCCTGTGAAATTTTGAGCGGAAGTATAAGTGTTCTGATAATATTCTCAAAATACGTAAGTACTGGTCAATTTTCATATCATATCCTACTTTGATTTATTTTAAAACATCAAAATCTTTTAAGATGTATGTCTTATTTCACCATCTAGCGGTTATTTAAATTAAACGATGATATTCAGAACAGAGTTATCGTTCGTGTTCAACCACGTGTAGAGTCGTTGAAAATATAAACATTGGGTTGCTAAATAAAACCATAGCCATGTTTGATGCTTGTGGTGTGCAATACTGTGTTTTTAAAAAAATAATGGGTGAATGTTTTGCATAAAAACTATATGTATATCGAGCCATTTTTCAAAGAACATTCTGCATTAAATAGTATAGTCTCTTTCACTATTGATGTTATTACTAGGTCAGGCGCGGATCGAAAATTAATTCCAAGGTGGGATCTCTACTACGCATGTTAATTGTTGCAACAGCAGAAAAAACTATTTTTTGTATTGTCACATTTATTTCTAGAACACATTTTATCCACCAATTAATGAAGATAAAGTTTAAAATCAATATACGTCTAGAATTTATATTTGACAACAAGTACCTAGATTCTACAAAATAGACTATAAACACGAGGCACGATTTTTACTGCGAAACTGAAAGGGTCAAATAAAACCACGTGGTATAAAATTTAAATGACAATAACATTCGCAGGGGTGTATGATTCAGTGGCTGATTTTAGAAAACGCATGCATTAAGTTATGTAAATTGTTTTTTATGTGTCATAAAACATGTTTATGGAGGGTTCAGTTAAAAGTAATGTCATTGAAACAGTCACGATTATGACATTTAGTACATAATCTTCATATTGTTACAAATAAGGTTAGTTCAATTAAATATACTCGGCTAATATGTTATAATGACTTAATGGATGTATTTTTTTGTCGATTTGCTCCTACATGTACAATGAAAGTTATTGTTGTGATTCATTATTAGAACTAATACAATGTAAAACTCATACACATGAAATAAATGCTGTAATTTCCTGCGTTTTGTTTGCAATTTAAAACATAAGATTTTGTTTATTTGATGATCTGGTTTCACACTTTGAAAAAATCAAACACAACACTGGCGGCTTTTTATTTCTAACAAAAGAATAAATGAACTCATTTAGAACAAATTCACGTCTTAGCAATTCTAAAGTAACTTTAAAGTAATAGAATGCAGTTGCAGTCTTTATAAGCTATGAAATTTGAAATATTTAACCAATTTACAAAAAAGAAAATCACTGGTGAGCAAACCAATGTCTAAAGAATGTCACCATGGAAACTAGTGAGTATTTTTAAAAAGTGTGTTTTTTCTGATGCAATTGAAGTTATTATTAAATCAAAGGAGCCGAATCTTTCTAAATAGCTTAGAATTAGATCTGAATAAGTATTTTTTGCAACACCTCAACTCAAAACCAAAAGCCTTGAGGAAGATTAAGATTGAATTAAATACGACAAATGAGGATAAATTGATACCCTTAAATCAAAGTTGGCAGTTATTTTACTAATTTCGGGCACTGTTATTATGGAAACGTTTAAACCAACAAAATGGCGTCCGGATCATGTAACTAACCAGTTTTCAATTAAAAAAACCAAATCAATAATTTTAGTCATGCAAAAAACTTTCTTCTGGCATAAAGATAAACTTTAGTACAGCAAATATAGAACAAATTAAGTAATAGCAAGTCATGAATAGGTAATTTTCTTTCAGTTAATTGTTAAAAGCCAAACGTTTGGGTCTTCTCGATGTTTAAAGAAAAAACTCAATTTTAAGCCATATAATAACATTACACACAAAAATGCACTGATAAATAATAATCAAGTTTATAAATACACTTTCAAATTATTTATTGCTTTTATGCATAAAATGAAAAAAAAGCATATGGACGTTTCTTTCATAACAATTGCTACTGTAGTCTATGAAAAAATTCATATTTTCGATAGATGTATCAATTCATCATGAATCTATTCATCATGATCTATTGACATCTCTCTAACAAATTATCTTTTCGAATTTAATTTATTCTACTTATAAATCTATTGTGAAATAATTTTTTTTAAGGAATGTGACATATCGGAGCCATGACTAGTCTATATTTAATCTAGTTTATTTAAGAAATAAGGTATCATTTTTGGATGTATATCGGGATATAAATACGGGTTGGTCACGTGATCAAATCTCATAAAGCCTGAAGGGCTTTACGGAAGATTTGATCACGTACTAACCCGTATTCATATCCCGATATACATTCAAAAATAAGAAGGTAACCTTATTTCTTATATTTACATTTGTGGCAAAGTATGACAATAACAATGCTCCATACTTTCTCTTTTGTGATGACCTAGAAAGCCGTTTCGATTAAGATGACGTAACAAAAATAGTGCAACAATGTTGCAAGCATTTGATTATCGTGATAAATAAATATAAGACTATTTTTGACAAGACAACACTTTTTTATTAATAAAAAGGTAAAGAGAAAAGAAAATTCACTTGTACAATTGAAAAAACCGAATAGTACCACCTCTGTTGAAGTCGCAGAGCGGTTAAAAATTTGAAAACAAAGCGATTGAAAGTTGAGTTAGAGTCTACTTAGGCATTTTCAGGGGAAACTCTATCACAGATTCAGATTCAAGAGCATGATGATTTTCTCCGACATTATAGAGGAAAGCGATTTTAACTTCGAAGTTCTTTTTACGGAACAAATCGGACAGTAAACACAAGGAGTTAAAGACCGTGATCCATGAATGGACTAAACACGAAAGGTCTGTGACATTGCGTTTGCAATTTTGACAGAGGCTTGTAATAAAGTCAAAAATGAATTTTAACCGAATTAACTCCTTTGGCAAATTGCGATTGTAATTTTCTAGAACGCCTCGTTACGATGTCGATCCATAAACATTCTGTTTACAGGCCTGACGTGTTACCTATATCATTTATCCCCGCAATTAATGTTATATTTTTTAAAGAAAACGAATGAATAAAACTTCGTATAACAAAATACAGATACGTTTATTTTTTTTATGTCTAAATTATGTTTTCATTACGATATCTAAATAGGTATGTTTCAGCACAAGTCGATGTTTATGCACATCGAAAAAGTAGTGATCTAGATTATTCATGCGCTACGTTGACCTTTTGACCCATAATGATGTTATGCAGGAATAACAGCGGATTGCGCAAACAGTGTTATATAAGGGAAAACATAATTTGCAAGTGTAAATATATTAAGTCTCGAGAGCGAGAGTCTGGGGTAAGCGAGACTAGGCTTTTATTTTAAATCAGTGAAGACCTAGCTATAGAACTACTCATCTATTCGGGATAATGCTACTGTACCGCCTGTCCGGCATGTTCAGTGTTGTACTAATCAGCGCCTCTCTTTATAGGGTGGATGCACAACTCTCAAAGCCATGTGGTAAGACCATAATCGTCAAAAGGGTTTACTGTAGATTCCTAATTAACCGCGAGGAATTAATATCCGCGTAAAATCGCGAGAAGCACCCTTCGCGGATTTTAAAACCTCGCTATTATTTTCTTAGAGTTCAAAACTATAAGAAATAAGGATGGAAATTCCGTGTTCGCGATTTTATATTCTCGCGATTTGATCCGAAACCGCCAGATCGCGGAATTAAGTACTCGCGTAATATAAGGAATTTACAGTATCGATATTTATTCGCAGAAGCAATTATTTTTTTTAAATACATGTTCGTTGGCTTCATACTGTAATATCTATCAAACTTGATCTTACGTTTAATCATTTTATGTGAATTGCTTTAAAAAAGAACTTTATACTGTATGTCATACACACTTCATAAACAAATTAATACGTCTTTTGCAAATTAAGGGTTAAAAACAAAGCAGAGGTTAATTGTTAAATGCAAACCTTGTCCAAGGAAATTAAAAGCTTTTAGAAGCTTGTTTTCCCCCTCATAATATTTTAACTGATACTTTAGAAAGAAGAGAATGGATTGGATGATGGATGTAGAATGCATAATACAAAATGCTGGAAAAAGAATTGCTAATATAGTGGTGTAGAGAGAAAATTGAAAGTGTGCGTGGGTGGGTGTGTGTGTGTGGGGGGGGGGGGGGGGGGCTAACCTTATGTTGTTTATTAGAATGAAGCTTTCATTTGGAAAGTGATGAATGGATTTGGAAGAGAATTTGGTATGGTAATTAAAACAGTTTCCAAAAGATTGTAATGATTTTTTAACGAGGAAACTATGCACTGTTGTAAAAGTATTACATAAATATATCGCGAAGAGCCAATTTATTTAAACAACACAATGTTTTCTCTTGTGATTCATTCGGGGATATGAAGGTGGTGACATTGGAAAAAATACATAATACATAATACATAAAATACAGAAAATAAACAAACCAATTATATCCCTTTTTAATGTTACATAGTTATTAGCTCTATCAATATAAAAGCTCAATAAATATGAACGTAGACTGTATTTGACTAAAATCTGTAGCATTGTTTCTATACCTTCATTTATTCATTTATTGTAGAATCGCCGAAACAATGGGAGGGAAATGTTTACACGGTATGTAGCATCAAAAGAAGGAAACAACGGAACAAAAAATACTGTTAAAAATCAAAGATAATACTAGTAATTACCGTCACCAAATTTAATTACTGTATACAGGGAAATATTCGACTCCGTTTAATTTTCGCCCCTTTCGCCCTAGATGTTAAGACCGAGCGATTTGGGTATATCCCTCTAACTATTTTTAGAATCGGTAGGACAACAAAGAAGTGCCTTTAAGCAAAATAGTCCCTATACTTGCAGAGTGTATATACATTTATTGGGACATTTTAAATCAGAATGCTTGACACGTCATGTCAGAAAAGAGGATTTGCAATTTTTAAAACAAGTGTCAAAATTGAATTATCATTTGAAGAAAAGAATTGAAATTGTTTGATGTACACCCTTTCCAAAACTGAGAAATTCCCTACTTTTACTTTCATTTTCAGAGTTTTTCAATACAGACGCATTTTGCCGGAAAACGAATCTGACTTCAAACCACGAAATTTTAACGGGAAAGAGACAATTTGATGAGCTTTCATTCAAGAGGTCCCTCGTTGCTGAACGAAAATTAGGGCCGGAGCTATGAACCAAAACGTTAACATTACCGCCTATGGAAAATGCATTAGTGGACTATACCCATTTCCAATGTCTCAGATTATCTCTCTTTAAACAAAACACAGTGTCTGCATTGGCAAATTCTAGACGGGGCGAAACTGTTTGCAAGTGTAGAGGGGCGAAAATTGCACGGGACGAAATTAATCCTGTATACAGTAGTCAGATATATTTTCAGAACAAGATTGCTGTTTTTCTATTCAAATGAAAACAGGTGGACACAAAGACAAACATTATGAGGAGAGCCCGGGTCGTCTATGACGAGAACGCCCCTCGAGTCCGTATTACAGAAGATATAAGTATAGGTAATCAGGTGGACTTTTATGACGTAGTGTACCTACACAATGTGGTAAGTTAGCAACTAGCAAGTTAGTAAATTATCAGCTGTTGGTTTATACGATTTGTAGGCTGTTATTTTTTATTTGTTCAGGATCATGAAAATTGATAAGCAACAACGTTGTATCAAGATAATTTTGATAGCTTTTTAATTTTGTCATGTTATTCAATCAAGATTTAAAACTGTAAAATTGTGTACTGAAGTCTAAGATTTGCTTCGTGATCCTTTGGCCTGGTTACAGTAGCAAAATGCATTGAGAAGAAAGCCAAAAATGATGACAATTGAAAAATAAGTATACACTCTAATAATCAATAAAGGTTCATTAGATCTAATACGATTAAAACCCATAACCAGTCGAAAAAATATTGAAATTTACTTATTTAATGAATTAAAGACTTTCAGAGAGCGAATTTCATTTACAGTAAAAAAAAAAAACCGATAGTTAACCTAATTATTGACTTAAAAGAAAAATCCCTGAACTGTTAACCAATCATATGAATTACAGGAATATCGTCTCAATCTGAAAACACGACAGTGCAACGTGACCGCCTTAACTCGCCCCTTCCGCCAATTCGGAGTTCCCCAAGATGCAAACTTCATTGGCAAGGCTACCATTGGCATAGCGGGTATCCCAGGGGAAAATGTCGTCATCGAAAATTATAATGGACAATTCAGGGACGGAACCAAATACTTCGGTGACGTCACATACCCAGATTGTATACCTGTATCTCGCGGGGTTTACTACGAATCGGGTTTATCACTGGATAGGTATGCCGTTTTTCAATTTTGTCTTCACCTGGTTGTTTTTCGATTTGCTTTTTATATCAAGTCTTATGACTCTATTTCAGGTTTTACGATATAAATGTTGGAATTGCAGACCCCATGGTATTCATTCCACATAAGGAATGTGCAGAGAAATTATCTGGTTCTTGAATCATGAAATGAAAATAAATGAATGTTCAACGATGAACGTATTTTGCGTTTTTATTTTATAACATAATAGGATGTGACTTTTTGTTGATACACTATCTTAATTTAACCATTACTAAGTAGCTCGTTAATGATAAAAGTATATCATTAATAGTTACTGCAGCGGTTTATTTTTATTTTTCTACTTAAAAAATGCATGACTGTACGTTATATGTTGTTGTACATAGCCAAATTGTACGTCTCTCTCTCTCTCTCTCTCTCTCTCTCTCTCTCTTTCTCTCTCTCTCACATGTAAAAATAGTATTGTAAAATAAACTGAACCGTTTCCCGACTTCCGGAGGTGTTTTTGTGTATTTAATACAAGTGAGAAATATTTCCCAAAAGCCACAGCTGTTATTGTCTTCGATAATTTACAAAAGATTATTATATGGATCCAGAGGCGGACCCAGCAATCTGATAAAGGGGGGGGTTCCAGGCAGATGATACAGAAAGTGCTATAGATAAATTCCTATCAATTCCTGACAAAACAATAACTGTAAAATTCATTGTTTGTTATCTTTTAATCGGATTAAAAAAAATTACTCATCAATAAACAAAGACTTTTTAAACATTTTTCGGGGATAAAATTCGACAAACATTTTCAAAATCTCGTCAATATCAATTTCAATATTTGAGTGCACATTCATTAGTGCAAGTCCTGCCAATCTTTCTTCCCCCATTGTTGACCGGAGGTAAGTTTTGGTTCGCCGCAATGCCGAAAAGGATCGCTCCGCCTCGCAACTTGTAATAGGAAGAACACATCCTATGCTTAATATCAAGTGGATGTTAGGAAAAATGTCCTTATCAACTGTTGCCAAACAGTCTATGATGTTGGTCAGATTGTCTTGTGTCTCTGTAGAAGAGTCTATCCATTGTTTTTTCCATGTAAGGAGTTCCCTCCTGAGGCATGATGATGCCGGCATATCGGGTTCCCAAAACTGAAGTTTTTCGATTAGGTCGTCAATATCAGTCGTAATGATATGCTTTGGCAGCAACGACAACAGTGAAAGGCTTACTCTGTCTTCCTTCGCAAATCTAAGTGACATTTCATTGCTGAGGTGATCACAGAATGGAATTGCTATGTTGAGTTTGTAATATTCCTCAGGGTCTGTACCTGCAATATTTCCTCTATTATTTTGACGACCTGCAGTACGTGGCATTAGAAGCTGTGTTCCAAGCGTCTTTGCAAGTTCGTCTGCTTCTCTGTACCAACACGTAAATTCATTGTCTATATCCTTTCTAAGATCTTTTACACTTGAAATACACGTGTCGATAAGCATTACAGCAGAGAGTATGTCAAGATCACGCTTTTGCAGTTTAACTGCTAATGGTTTGATTAGGTCTAACACATTTTTTGCTATGAAAAATGCCATGATAAATGCGGATGACAGTAGTGTACTTAAGAGACCTTGGGCTTTGATTCTTGATTCCCTGTCCCAGCTTGGAATTTCAAAGTCAACGCTTGTCGGATCGGTGATCCCAGTAAGCGATAAAACAACTGGTTGATAGAGTTCTAAAAATGTTTCCAAACACGTATGCCTCTCAACCCAGCGAGTTTTACACAGTCCTTTCAGTTTCTGCACCCTTGAATCTGGCAATTGATTTTCAATTATACTTTCCAGGAGATGCTGGCGCTTTGGAGAATTTCGGAAAAATAGGAATGTTTCGTTTATACTGTCGATCATATTTCTAATTTGGGGCAGCTTACTTGAAGAAGCTATGCTTAGATTAAGAACGTGACTGTTACAATGCACATAAATGGCTCTTGGAGACAGGTCTCTCACTCGCTTCTGCACCCCAACTCTCTCTGATGACATAGCAGACGCACCGTCGTAGCATTGCCCCCTACACCTACTAACGTCAATGCCATTGATTTGGAGTGACTTCAAAAGGGTTTCTGCGATTTTCTCCCCATTGATTCCCTCAAGGTGAAGAAAATCAAAAAAGATCTCCTTAATCACTGGGATTGGTTCAAACGACACAAATCTTAAGCAAAGGGAGAGGATCTCTTTGTTCGAAGAATCCGTCACTTCATCGGCAATTACACTATAAAACGAATTTTCCGCCCCTGATTTTAAAGTTTTTGTAAGGCGGTCCCTGATAAACATACCAATGATAGAAATTAATTGGTTCTGAATTGTTTTTGAAGTGTATTGTGCATTTTTACGACCCTCCAAGAGATGTTGCCTTAGAACATCATCATTGTCAGATAGCAATGACAAAATAGCATGGAAATTGCCCTTTCTACCGGAAGTAGAAGTACTGTCGTCCCTGTGCCCTCTCAATGCGATGTTTTGTTTTCCACATAACAAGACAACTTTGATGATGCTTTTCAGAATGTGCTCATTTTTTTTGTATATCAATTCGTTGGCCTCTGAAAGCTTAAATCGAACACTTTCTTTTGGATTTTGAATAACTGCAGCGAAAGAAGATCCTTTGACAAGCGACTGTTTATGAAAGTCGCAGTTTGCGTGATTTTCAAAAACGCCATCTTTGCCGACAGCTTTAGTCAAGTTTACAAATGGTCTTGAAACGAGAACGGCATTTTTGACACGACCTGTCTGAGGTGGGAACAAAATGCAATATTTGCAAAGTCCACCGCCTAAAATAGGACTGTAAACCAACCAAGGATATTTTACCAACCATGAATATTGGAAAGTGAGTGTGTACTTTTTTTTAAGTGTCCCCTTAATAACGGTTTGCTGGCAAAACTGTGAAAAGTTTTCATCAGGACGAAAATGGTGTTCAAGAAATTTATACCTCTCTTGATCAGTTAAATGAAATGAACTAGAGTTTAATAATCTCCCGATGTCATATAAAAATGACTGAGCATCATCAAGGACCTTTGAAGGGTTTTCCTCCTGAGCATTGTCAGCAGTAATTTTCCCGCTTTTGCCACTCATATTATATGTATCAATGTCTAACCTATTTCCCTGAACTGCTGCTTCAGAACACTCAGGGACAGAGTTTGAAATATCATTACATTTGGGAACAGATTTAGAAACATCTTTACAACACCCGGGGACAGAGTTAGAAACAACTTCACTACAATCATCAGTATAGACATCATTTGAAATTAAAAGAGCAAAGTGGTTAGGCTCATATGCAAACCCAGTCCTTGTATCTAGATTACCATCTCGTGACCAAATAATGCCAAACTTTGCATCAACAACTCTAGGTGAATCGAAAGGGGAAATGCGTTGATGAAAAAGAGGACGAAGTCCTTTATTTGCGTTTGGATACACAGACTCTATACTTAATTGAAGTAGGTTTGAAAGGGCCAGAATATGTATCATTGACGACCATTTTTTATCGGTACACGTAAGCAGAGCCTCGTGGCGGATAGCCGCCTCTCTGTCTCTTGTTCTGTCAAATAGGTCACTGGCTTCGTCTGTAAGTAAAAGGGAAAAAAGCGTATCCTCGTGATCTGTAAATATCTGTGTATGTGACACTGTGTTTTCTAGCACAGGATGGTTTACATATTTTTTAGATTTAATAAGCAATTCTGCAGCGACAAGAACACGCAACTGTGTTGAAAGGGAAATGTTACCTGCTAAATAGACAGAAACGCAATTGAACAAGCAGTTTCCATCACCGGGAATTTGAAGTGCTCTCCTGAATTGGTGCTTTATATCATCTGGCACTAACGCAGATGCGAGAGCATCTTCAACAATGTTTCGAACTGTTGTGTTTTGATTTACATCTCGTAAAACCTTTTTACGAATTTCTTGTGTCAAAAACTCCGATTCTTGAAAACATGTATTTATGTTTTTATCCAATATCGCTTTACGTATTTTTTCAATTCTCCACATGTTTACTAAGTCAAATGAAAACCGGATGCTGAGAGAGCGTACTACATTTTACTAAACTACACTGTATCCGTATGATTTAATTATTCCGAAACAACTTACTATAGACACATTTACACATTATACATGTATCTGTTTGTACAGAAGTCTTATAAATACGATATTTTTTGAAGTACTTGTGTTTTATTTTTGTAAAAATTAAAATAAATATTGAAAATAGTCGCCTATAAAATAGTTTTTATGGTTAAAAAAAAAATCACATGTCCAAGAGAAAGGGGGGGTTCCAACCCCCGGAACCCCCCCCCCCCCCCTGGATCCGCCAATGGGATCTACCAAATATCATATGTATACATACGCTAAAAACGGCCGCCGAGGATCCATGAAAAGGAGTTTAGGTGACCTTCATCTTCTAAAGTTAGAAAAATATTGAAACAGAAATCGCAATCACGTGACACTAAACCAATGTCCAAAACAACTCGGTGTGTGTACATGTGTAGTTTCCGGATGAGTTTTAATGGCCTGTAAATTAATAGATGATGACTTATGATCCGCGAAACCTTCTGTATGATGAAATCTTGAGTAGCTATTTTTATTTCCGTTGTCATTATCAAAAAGTTTAACATCTATTTGAAGTCACCGTGCCACTTAAACCCAATAATTTAGAAAATATATATGTCAATTGAGTCTTATACTTCAATCTTTTTTTCGATGTTATGGTCGATTGTACTTTAAGTTTTCAATGACTTTCCGCGATTCTTCGTCGTGGTGAATGAAAGGCCAGTAAAGTGCAATGATTATGATCACGATAGTAACGGTCCTCTTTTTTGAAGAATCTGTAGATAACTACTTACAATCATTTTGGCCAAGTCTTTAAAGAATTCGAATTTGGCTAAATACAGAAGGAATACAGCAAATATGGTATTCCTTTTGATACTTATACTCTGAAAATTTTCAATCCCGCTACTTAAAACAAAAATATGGTATCCTCTCTCAACTTTAGACCACAATTCACATTTTACGACCAACAAGCAGTAACAATTACTGAGTATGTTCCATGGTAATATAACAATTGATATTCTGTACTAGTATTTGGATCCTTGCTTATAGGGGTAAAATGAATATAGTCAAAAATATATTGTATTTTGAAATTTACATATTACATATTCCACTGTTTTTTTTTAATATCGTGACAGTTATACGAAGGACTCAACAAGATAGTTACTTTCAGTCAAAGTCTATTTGCCAATGACATTTGACCCATGCATTGATCATGTCTGCTTGAAATGTGAAGAACAATTTGACCAAATTCGGTTGTCCTGTGGGTCACATACCATATGCTGTTCAGCTTATCGATTGGCTGTTCTAATCTCACGCAATAACTGTATACAATGTACATATATAAGCTGTATGGTACGTTTGGTAATAAACTAGTGCACTATTCAGAACTTATTTTAGTTTAAGTAGTTGAACTCGGTTACAACACGATGAGTTTTGCTATGTAACCCAATTACTCTTCCAAATTGTTTAATAAATACCATTTTCAAATTAGATAAAGCTCTTACTGAAATACTTTCGTTACTGAGCTCTTGGGAAAATATTTGTCAGCATTGTGTTATATCATAGCACTATGGCATATTAGAATATATAATCATCTTAAATTATGGAAGTACAATTGTCCTCAATTTTGTCTCCATATTTAGTTGAGCTATGCGCAAAAGTACCTTTGAATGGAAGATCTTACCAAAAGCAGCTCATGGCAGCGATAAAGAAGTTATTTGTAACAACTTAGGATATATTCTGTGCATTGACGTTAGAAGCTAATTAAGATATTAAACATTACTCAGTGTTTATTGCTGATGTTTCGGTTGTTTATGTAAGAAGTTCTATATATTGACCCTATTTATTTTAAGATACATGTATAAGATAAAGCAACTTAAACTACTGATAATTAATTTAAAATGACCATTCAACTTATTATGAAGTTACAGATTGGATCACGTGTGTATCGTGATATACAGCGAGGTACATTGATGTATATACCTTACTTGTTACAGTATTGTCTTGGTATCGCAATAAGTTTTATTGTTGTAGCCTCTTGTATCAGCCTTAACGAACATTCAACTACCGAGAGACATAGGAACGCTAGTGTGTAGTACTATGTACAGATTACGAAACAATTGTACCACGATGAAGTTAGATGTCAGTTTTGTCAAAGAAGATGAAAAAGTTAAAGAGGTTCTTGCTTTCCAAGTTTAGAGATTTTCTATACATCTGGGTTAGGTTCTAAGCTGACTTGGTAATAAATCTGCCTGACTGGGTTAGGCTCTAAACTGACTGATTAATTAGCTTGATTGGGTTAGCTTCTATTCTTACCAATTAGTTATATATTAACCTGTCTATTCTTATATATATTTGATTAAGTTATCACAAAAAAATACAATGCTGTTCATTGTAAAGATTAAAAAATAGATACAGCTTACAAGTGTTATTCAAAGGTCGAGTGTAAGGATGTCCTGTATATGTAACAAGACTGGATGCGTCTTTTTGAATCTTCTAACGACACAAGTATTTGTGCCACGTCCTCTGATAACGAGAGATAAAGACAAGGGTTCTATTTAAGTCAGTCAAGACTTGCAGAACTCCACTATTTTGGATTGTCTTTCTGTGTCGCCGGTCCAGTATGATCCGTTTTGTTGTCCTCAGCGTCCTTCTGTGTGTTGTGTCTGCGCAGCTTCCAAGACCATGTGGTAAGATGACGTCATTATAAAAGATGTTACGCAAATACTAATATGCAATGCAATTATACTAGTATTCATTTTAATTCTACAACATTTCTAAAGCGATTATGCAAAGTCTTTTTTCATCTTTCTTGAGAAGTACTAAATAAAAGAATAACAAAATGCTTTCCTTGTGTTGCAAGTACATTTTGAATTATCGTAAATAACACGTTAAGTCATTAAGATATGACCCCCCATTTCTTGTTTGTCGTAACATGGGGAAGGTCATGTAACCTTAGATAGCGACGATCACAAGACTGACATGTCGCTGTAACCTTTATCTACATGTATCTTATTTTGAATTCGTTGATTTTAGAATCACCGAAGCAATGGGAGGGGAAAGTGATCACGGTAGGTATTTAAATAAACATAAAAGTTGACATGAGCAAATTAAAAAAAGGGAATGCTTACTTTATCACTACATGCTGACAGATCAGATATCCTTGCAAAGACAGCTGACAAGGCTTTATTTTTGAATAAATACAGGTAGACAGAAAAGAAAATTTCTTCAGGGCCGGGCGCATCAGCTATGACGAGTACGCCCCTCGTTTCCGTATCATTGAAGAAGAGGCTGTTGGTAAACAAGTGGATTACTATGATGTATTGTACCTCCACAATGTGGTAAGTCAGCAACAGGTGTAAAATCTGTGCATGTGGGTAGATCCTAAGGTGCATGAAGCTGTGCTTTATCGCTCAATTTTACTCCAATTTACTGAATTAAGTTCAAAAGATCTCGAACACCATATCGAGCACTTAAGGAAAAAGCCCCATAAAATGATACTGTATTCAGTAAGACTTACATGATCTTAATAAAAACTTCGACTTTCCTTTTCCCATCGAAAAAAGAAAACAACCTTAAAGTTAAATGTTAAATCCTGTTGTTACATTTGAACAAGTGAAATATTAAAATTATCAAGAATTGATATACCTACAAAAGTCATCTCATAGTCACCTTACCTTAATGGTACATTTATTTATATAAATCACAGGGCAAGGAATATCGCCTCAACTTGAAAACACGACAGTGTAACGTGACCGCCTTAACTCGCCCCTTCCGTCCGTTCGGAGTACCTCCAATGGCTAACTTCACTGGCGAGGCCACCATTGGCGCTGCCGGTATCGCCGGAGAAAATGTCGTCATCGAGAACTTTAACGGACAATTCACAGACGGAACCAAGTTCTTCGGTGACGTCACATACCCAGATTGTATTCCCGTTTCTAATGGATTCTTCAACAATGACATTGGATTTGCAATGAATACGTATGCATTAGTTTATATTCTGTAGATTTTGCTTTTGTTGTATATATGTAACTAGTCCTGTTTGTTCACTCTTTTTTAAATTGTTCCATTGTTCATGTCTAAACTGAATTGACTTTTATATTACAGATTTTTCGATATCAATATCGGAATTACAGACCCAATGGTGTTCATTCCACCAAGGGAATGCGCAGGAAAGTGATCTGAAAATCTTTTTTTATTAATTTAGAATTTTTATATATTTTTGAAATAATAAACTTTAGAAACAAACACATTTGGTTTAATTTTTCAATACCAAGTTGCACTAAACAACTAAACAGAAAGTCTATAAAATACATACATTGTACTCACGTGATTGTACAGAGCGTTTTCTACTCTTCTGTTTATATTTCCCTATAATACGTAGCATCCCAATGTATCTGCACTTATAAAAACACAGTTAACCTCATATGGACATCGTTCATTTCAGTTTATAACTAAAATTATTCGTACGCTGTTTAGTAAATAATCGACAACTCTAGACTGCAAATTATGGTGAGGATAAATCGTATCGGAATAAAAGGAAATCCAGCTTGAATAATCCTTGAATCTGTGTTATCGTTGAATTTCTGATTGTGCTATAAGCGTTAACCAGTACCTCTCTCCTCTGAATCCTTCGCTTCTCTCTCGTCAGCCTATTCTTTGTGACACACTGCTGGAGATCCTTAGTAACGTTCATTATATTCGGTGTTGTTTTCTGGAGAGAAGGAAATTCCGCCGTTGGAAACGACAAATCAAAGCTTATTTCGCCTTGAAATTGTAGCGCTTTCCATAGCTTGATTAAATAATCTTTTATCGAAGGACATTTTTCTTTGTGTGTTTTCCATTGTCGCATGTACGTATCTAGTAAGCCGTCAATATTTGTTTTGTCCTGTAATATATCCAACAATACATCTTTCACATAATCAGACACATCAGAATGGTTCAAAATATATTTCATGTCTTTTGTAAAAGATTCAATCTTGGCGACAACGTCATACCTCACGTCACATGGCCTGCATAATAAATAAATGGGTGACCAATGTCTGTTGATCTTTGATCCGTTCTCGGCCGTACTAATGACGTAGTCCACGAATTCCTGAAACGTTACGTTATACCCGCAAGAGACCGGCGATTTTCCGTTATTTTCTGATATTTGACGAGGATATCGTAACTTATTCAAAAGAAATATCTTGTCAACATATGCAGAAAAAAGTCTCGAATAAGGATCGCGTGCCATTACAATATTTAGATATGTGTCGTTTTTAGATGGGGCATTTGAGGATAGAAATGGACTGGAAACATGGAGTCTGCTTCTACTTTTGTGAAATATTTTCTGAATAGTTTTTGTTTTATTTTCCACTTGTTTGTGGTACATGTACGCCCGGAATGTCATAAAGATTTGTGTCCACAGAGAGCTCCCAGCCTTGGGGACCTTACAGTACGACATTCCCGCCTTACCGTCTTTATAGTACTTTTCCTTCACTTGAGAAAAATTGAAATTGTAAAGTCCAATGGTCACGTTTTCACAAAACTCACGTAAAATACGCTTCCTTTCTGCCATTTCTTCCTCCATTGTCGATGACGATCTAGAATGCTCTGGCGGAGAGCCATCTTTATCGTTTTTATTATGATTGTTTTCTATTCTTTTCCATTCTTGCCAGTATTTTGCTAAATTAAAAGAAGTGTAAATGTTACCTATCAGTTATTCCTGAAGGGCTTTCTAATAATTATTGTCATTGATATTTCCATCACATGAAACATCACATGAACTAACATGATGTTGTGAAAAAAAAATCTAAAACATGGAAACGACACGACCTAAAATCAAATAAAATGACTTACTGTAAGAAGTTCTCGTCGACAAACTGCAGAGGTAAACTATGAAAACTGAGCAGATGATTATAACGCTTAGTAGAGTACTTTTCCCCATCCTGACACATTCACGTGTCCTGGTCAGAATTGTTGCAATAGTCCTCACTAAATGATTTCATTTTTTTATATTCCAACAAGATTATGTGTGTTAGTATTTTTGTTCAGAATACAATGAGGGTCAACCCCAATAATCCGATTGTTACAAACGACCCATTGTAAATATAAAAACGCGGTGAAGAGATGTGCACAGATGTCTGTAATAATATCTTCGAGGAAAGCGATTAAACTCCTCAAAAATGTTTATGTGTATAACTCTGTCACAGCTTATAAATTCGCTTTATAACTGGTAATCAATTGTACAATACATGACACAATCAACAATAATATATCTTTCTTCAAGGATTTTCAGCCTCATATGAACGTATATAAAATTGCAGTTTTTTTTCAAGTGATGATGGTTTTTATCATCTAGCGGAGGTGTATACATTAATTTTCATTCTATAAAGCGAAGTTAAACTTCACGGAAACTTCACAATATTTTTCTCTGATGAGAGTTATCTTTCCTATTAGTTTCAATGGATCACCCGTACTTTAACAAATAACACAAAGTGCTGCCTTTTTATCTTTCCGAAGAGAAAAAAATTCTTGTGATGGTCCATGCAAGCTCATTTCACATCCACCGAGTACGATTCCCATTTTATCTTACGGAAACTTATTCTATAGAGCAGCTGTAGAAACTGACAGGACTGAAATCTTCACGTCCTGTTTATCAATTGATCGAAACCTTAAAAAAAGATCACGGACTGCACGAAATGATTATGATGATGTCAGACTCAAATTACCATGGGTGACGATTTGGCTGTTTCTTCAAGCTAACATACTGATGTACATTAACAGTAATTTTGTGAATTTTACTTACTTTTTACAATCAATTTTAATTATTAATTTGTCAAAAAATATGTAAATGTAGACAATGAAATACTTTCTTTGATGATTCAAGCACGTTATGAAGGTAGCGATTATTGCAGAAAAAATTTACATAAGCAGGTTATGCTTTCTTCATATCCTGCATGAATCACCAAAGAAAGCATTTTATTGTTAATTTACAACTCAATTATCGATTTATTCATTTAGATTATTTCTTAGTCCGACTGAGTTGTAGGACCAAACATGTACAGGAATGTAGTATGCACTTTATGACGAGTACTGTGATAAAGTGTGCACCGACAATATGTCCCAGCAGGTATGAATTTAATGTTCTGTGAAATTAAAGGTATTTATACATCTGCCTTTGAAGCTCAGTTGATAAATCAGAAGTTTATCGATGCACATATCATATTGTTTTACAATATTGAATTATATCTCTTTATTTTTGCATTAAGCATGATATATGTATATATATGAATATGAACTACTTGTATTGATTTTACATGTAACTTGAACAAAACTATTCGTTGCACTCCTAGCCTGATATGAATCAGTTTTTTACTTCACATTGCCTTTTTCCTAAACACCCTGGCCTCAGAGCACAAACCAAGTTATATGAACCAAGTAAGTGTCATCAGTCAGATGATTGTAAAATTACTCACTTGATTTGGTTTTAAAGGGGCTGGATGGTTGTGGCCATTTTCAGACTATTTTAATCTCCCGAGAAGAAGAGATCAGTAAAAAAATATGACAAATATATTTAAATATTAAATCAAAAATATTTGAAATTTCTTTTACTTCAGATAGTTTGTAGGAAGATCCAATGGTCAATTTGTTGACCATCCAGCCTCCTTAATATCAAATTTAATTCGTTGTTACAGAATTGACATTAAGGGGGCTGGGGGGTGGCTGCCATTTTAGACAATATTAATCTCCTTTAAAAGAAGAGCTCCATATAAAGATAATGGAAAAGATAAAATTTTATATTGAAATATATGAAATGTTTCTTTATCAGATAGTAGTTGATAGCTTCAGAAATCGCATATAAAATTTTCAAATAAATCTGATGGTTTTATATTATATTATATTTTGACCCCCCAGCCTCCATAAAGCGATTGGCGTTATCTTCTATTGAAATGTGGATAGAGCGTTTCAAATCTAAGGATGTTTACAGTAGTTTTGTTGATTTCAAGAATAGTACTATATGTATATGTTAGTCACTGTATGACCGTCTTCTCTTAGGAAAAGACGACACAAACAAATTCTGTATCCTCTTTAAGAAAATAGCGATGAAGTAAGGGAGTAACGTTTACATGACTCTGTAGCCGAAAACTCAAACAATCGATTCAGCAAAGAACTTACGCAAAACTTTCATTGTTTTCAGCAGTTAAACCCCCATTTTACCAATAATATACAAAGGTTTTTTTTTTAATTTTACTTTAAGAACCATTTATCTTATTGACTTAATAACTAGGCCCCTTTGTTGTGTCTTCCTTAGCAGGAACTCCGCTGATAAGAACTTTATCAGCATTCCAAACTGTCCATACCATACACAAACCATGAAACTAAACTACTCCTATTTGCTATGTGGAACTTGTATTGTCTTTGGAACTTCTCTGATTTACCTGTCCTATAGATCTTCATCATTTGGTAAGAGATCAACTAAATTATTTTGAATCAATTTGCATTCATAAAAATACATTCTTTAATAAATTAATTACTGTAAGTAAATCGTTTTAAAATGTTCAGTGATAAACCGTCATATATCATTTATATTGAGGATTCAATCATTTTTCTAAGAGGTAAACTACATGCGCGGATCAAGAATTTTTTTGAGGGATAATTTTTCCCAAGGAGGTCCAGAACTAAATTTGTCTTTTCGTAATTAACCTGTTTAATATGTGGTTTGAAGGGGTGCGTCTTTTTACCCCAATTAACCCCAATGATACCCTAATGAACCCAAATGAAACCCCCAATGAACCCCAATGATACTCCAATGATACCCCCAATGAACCCCAATGAACTTTGAAATACCCAAATGATACTAAGTATGTTCATAATTGATACACCTAATGAATTTTATGTAACAACATATTACACAAATGAAATTCCAACTACGTGCCGTTTTTTCACCGATTGGGCCATATCTTGTGATGGGAAATTATTAGAAATTTTTAAGCTAAAATTTGACTCAAAGATTGTTTGTGACCTGTAATTATGTCCTGATGGGAGCTTTGGTCATTTGTGCTAGTTCAACATAACTTTAAGAAAAAGAGACATATCGATTCTTTTCCATTAGAGAAAGACTTCAGTTTTTACTTCTACGTCTTTCCAATAAATGATGAATGCAGAAAAATGAAAGTTAAATAAGATAACCCCCTCTCCCCCCAATTGCTTTTTAATTTTGCTCCCCAATTGCTTTGAATTCTTATTTGGGACAGTCATAAAAAATTATAGAGAAATTTGACATTGGAACAAATTGAATATATCATCCATTTCAGTGTGGATTTTTTAAAACCCTGCCAGCTCCTCTAAATATTCAGCCATGGTTTGGATTTTTTATTTTAATTTTAAAGAATAGTTTTTTAAAAAAGAATTAAGAAAACTTTCGGTCAAAAATGAACAAAAGCAAAAAGGAAAAAAAGACCCCTTGATATGAATTATATACATGTACGGTGTTTATTCACAAGCTTGCACGGAAGATCTTTTAACTATGCACACATTTAGTTTCATTGGGGTATTAATATTTCTAAGTTCATTAGGGTATCATTGGGATATCATTTGGTATCATATGGGTATCATTAGGTGTATTTGGGTATCATTGGGGTTCATTGGGGTATCATTGGGGTTCATTGGGGTATCATTGGGGTTCATTGGGGTAAAAAGACGCACCGGTTTGAAGTTTTACGTTTTCGGAAAGGGAGGTGGGTGGGTGTGTGGAACCCTGCCCCTGTGCCCTATACGCACGTGGTTATTTTGTGTGTGCTGTCAGTCCCAAGTAATTGATACAATTCATTATTCATATATTTATATCTCCAAATGTTTTTCCAAATGGTGCCTGTATAATGGTTATTCAGTTCATACTAATATTGTCTCCTTAGCAGATATTTACAATAGATTGTATATTAGAAGCATTCAGTAATACAACAAATATAGTCTCTCTGATTTGTCTCTCGAGCTACATATACGAGTATTGATCAGATTGTCTTACCTAATGATTATATAGGTAATTTAAATTAATTAGGCGGTTAAGTAATTTGGTCAATTATTTCTTTGTGGTTATTTTCTATTCCGTGACTCCTTTGATAATTTATCAAGATAGTCTCATTGAATCTCCTCAATTTTTGAATTTGAAGTAATCTCCTCTATAAAAATGTAATATGTTTAAACACCTTTATTTTCAATTATATATTATTCACATCGTTTGGAGAAAAGAACATTAGCATAAAAACCTGCATACCCATAGGTATAAATGTCTTTGTACCATTATAAATAAGACAGGCTTGTAAATTTGCTCTTGAACGAGCGTATCTTTAAGTAGCGGGTTTATTTATTAGTACTCTTTCTTTCCTGAGATTCAGAAGTAAATCAACTTTTAAGTGTAATGAAGCTCCCAATTTGATTTATAGAAAGATGATTTGTGCAATGAATTTCTTTTTTGTGACATGAATTGGTCTATCTGAACTAAAATCTGTAAGAAAAAAAAATGAAGAAGAATCTAAGTTTCTAAATATTTTTGTACATCAACATTTTAAAATTAATAAAAAAATAAAGAAAAGCGAAATGTATGACTGTGAAAAAAATGCTTTCAAACAAAAACACCCCAACAAAAAAATACTAGTGCATATATAACATCTTGTAAGTACATAATTAGTATGTAGAAAATATGGATACAGACTTCCCATCGAGTCAGTGGGGATTTATAGAGGCGCCTGGTCATACGATAATCATAAGGAAGGGGGTTAGGGAGGGGAGGTGATATGCTCATTTATATTAAGAAGAGTGTTGGACAAGATTGACAATGTTTATTCAAAATAGTTGCTGTATAAAGAGTAATTCTTTTTCAGGTTATGTTCATTGGACAGCTTTTTCGAAAGAAATCCTCGCGGGTAATCCACTCAGACGCAGTCAAATTTCACCTGCCGATCTGCAGAGGTCCCTGATATTGGAAAGAGTTCAATCACTGGAGTCAGCATGTGATTCAGCAGATTTGAGCGCATATCAGTTTAACTTCTATCAAGTAACCTCTAGGTTTTACGTTGACAAACAAGCTAATCTTTCCTACTGCAAAGTACCAAAGGCCGGGAGTTCTTTCATGACGGAGATTTTTTTTGCTTTAGACAAAGACGAAAAAAATAACAGCAAAAATTCGATTTTAAAGTCCAAATCTATTGACGAAATATTTGAAATGAGTAGAAATCGCGTTCATATGATCGGAAATAGCAAGCTTGGTGCTACTCCCATGTTAAATGACAAGGAGCTTAATACTACAGTTTTACTCGTCTCTCGAAATCCTTATTCTAGACTTTATTCAGCCTATGTTGACAAGTTCTACCTCTTCGGGTTGGTCAAGACAGCGATGGAAATTTCAAATAAAAATAAAAAAAGGCATTCGTCATGTGGATATGACGTCACATTTCCAGAGTTTCTGGACCACGTGATCACCACCGCATACGGTGGATATCCAATCAACAGACATTGGGCACCGGTTTATCTATTATGTCATGCTTGTGACGTAAAATATGACGTCGTGAGTAAAATGGACACTTTGTCTAATGACATGGAGAGTATTTTAGACTACACAAACGTGTCGTATTCTACAAGGAGTAGTTTGATCAATATAATACACAGAAAATATGAAAACAAAACAGCAATTAGCCTTATCAATGTCTACATAAAGTCATGGAATCAGTACAAAAAATTGTGTCCTGATTTTTTGGAATATCTCTCAAAAATCTGGAAGTCGTTTAAGATTCAAGGGAAACTAAGAATAGATTTACTTTTTCCTAAACGCAAGTTTGCAAAGGCAATAAAAGGGGAGATAAATATTAATGAAGTGATAGCAATTTTTCTAGAATACATGACAAAATACAAATTGACTTCTGGTGAACGTAAACTTCAGAGAAGACGAGCATTAGTTAAAGCTTTCTCAACAGTGTCTGAGGAAACAATCACAAAAATACAGGAACTGTACAAACTAGACTTCATGTTGTTTCAGTATGATACCTCACCACCGACGGTTGTGTGATAAAGATTATGGACATGTTCGGAGAGAGAGAGAGAGAGAGAGAGAGAGAGAGAGAGAGAGTATGTAGTGTTTATCTTCAACAACGAATAAATATGCATGATCAAATGCGTTTATAATTTAAAACTCCATATGAGGAGTTTTCCAGATATTACTCTTTCATTTGATCGAAGCCAAAATTTAATTAAATGTCTCTGTACGATTATATTTTACCTTTCAGTTGAGATAGAAGTTTTTATACGGCACTTGATTTTGCTCTTTTCAGTGAAACTGGAAGAGGACACAGCATGCATATTATAATTATATTCATTCGAGGGGAAACTGGGGATTTCCTTCGAACAAGAAAAGTTGCTTTTCAATAAAGTCTATTAAAAACTATACAGGTCCTGGTGCGCATGTTTAGTCACTAGTTTTCTTTCAATTTCATACATTGAAAAACTTTAAAATGTAACTAGGCACAATATATTGTCAATACTTTACGTTGCTATGGTAACGGGGACTTAATAAAGATCATGAAAATCATTCTAAAGTTGAAGGATATTTAGCAAGTTCAATGAAATAAGTACGTGTATGAAAAAGTTTCGTTAATTTCAAAAGTGTCTCGAATCAATCTTATTTTCAATTATTTTAACCCCATTTATTCAGCAACGGGCTTCAATACTCATATACAGTTGCTTTGAACATAAATAAATTTGCATTTTTATAAAAGTAGATACACTTAGATTTACAATGATATTTATGTAAGTTTAATACAATTATTGAAATGTTTTGTAGGAACCATGGTAACATGAAAGATAATTCTTTGCGGGCCGCATGGTAAATGCCAAAAAAGTCTTCCTTTAATTTGTGTTTTAAATTCTAAAATATTACGTAAACTGGTGAATTTAGGTACACATGAAATTTTGATATTTTCTATAAGCAAACAGCTCTTAAATGATTTGTGAAAAACAATTTTAGGTGTTTTTTCCTTGGCCTAAAGCTAAAAAGTTCCTTATTTGGCAAATCAATACACAGCATATAAAAACTAACAGTCAATGAGATTTAAAACTTTAATACAAATAAATGAAAACAAGAGTTTTTAATACAATGCTTCAGAATAATTTCATTATTAAGCGGTCGTTGCGTAATTTTATCTTGAACAATCAAAAATCGATTACACCATCTAGACAACCAATCATTTCTGCATAAAAGTATTCCAAGTTTATTATGCTAAACACGTCAGCGTCCTTTCAATATTGAAGTATTGCAAAGCATTTTACAATATTAACCATTATATTAATGATTTTCAACAATCTATAAAGTTCCATAGGACTAAATAACAGCACACATAGCGACCATTACGACATAAATCAATAAAACTTTCTTCAGTAAACAAACTTTACGATAGGGTTGTGTTGAAAATTTTTCGAATTGTTAAGTCAATACCTGCGTTTGTTAACACAGGCTCGGTTCCTACAAATCTTTATTTTGGCACACACTGATTGTAAACAGTTTTAAGTCACAATAAAATACTCTCGAGTTAATCCTCTCTCAAACAATTATTTAACATCGATTTAGTAAACAATCTTTGTTTTACAAGGAAATGACGATCGCTAGCGCTCGCTTAGGTTAATCCAAAGGTTCAAGGCGAACTGGGTACTTTAGCCTTCGAATTGGCGTTGGGTTTCCGTAGTTTGTTTCCCATGCCGCTGGTCTTTCATCTTCCATTCGTTTCCTTCTCTTATCCATTTCTAATTTCAAAATATCGGCTCGTCTTTCCGCCCGAAGACGAGATATGCCGGTATTCATTAGTGTTGAATTTTCAAGAACAATCTGAGTTTCATCACTTAAGTCATTTCTCATTTGTTTCCATGGAACCCATTTTGTATTATCCGAGTCAAATCGAAATCCTATTGAATGATAGGTCTGCGGCATTTCACACGGAAAATGCCTGCAATGATGTCTCCGTTTCGGGGTCCCTAACTCACAAGATACCGCTCGGCGCCGGCGGCGTTTTTGCGCCGATTCCGGTGTAATAGCAAACCTTCCGTATAAATCATCCAACGATCTCCCCGGAATTCCACCTCTTTTCCTATCACTTTCTATATCCTCCAACTGCCTCTGAACACTTTTGATAGACTTCTCCAGCTTTTCGGTTTGGAACTGACATTTCTGTTCGATGAAATGCAGTGTGTTCTCCAGTTGCCTCTCTACTACCTTGTTCTGCTTCTTGACTTTCATTGCTGGATGGAGGATTACGAGCTGTCCCCGACAGTGTGGTCGCCTCCGCATGCTTCTACCATGGTCGCTAGTTGCTCAACTACTTCTCTACGAAATGAATCTGAGCTATTGATTAATTTCGGTCTCATTTCACGCCGCAACGAGGAAAACTTCAAGTGCAATGGTCCTCGGACACATTTATTCCTTTGCAGGTAAAATGGTCTTTTTTATCGGCGACTGTTTGTTCAGTTCTACTTTCAAGATTGACGGGTTTCCTTTTATTCGGTAATTTTATTTGCTCGGCGACGTCATTTTTCCAGATTTGCAATCTCACAAGAAAAAATTATCAATAACGTAATATTTGTGTTGAAAGCATTCATCAAGTTTTTATCAAAAATGTCCAGCGTTTAATCTCGCAAGGGTGGAATTAAACACTTTCAATCACTTTAAAGTTTTCACTCGTACTTCCATAAACTCCTCCCAATTGAACAAAAAAGAGAAAAGGTCGGCCGTATAGGGCTTTTCTTCTGTTAAATGAGCAAAATGAATGAGTAGCCTTTGAGAATACACACTACTGACATGATAAGAGAGCAAGACCCTTTCTTCTATTGAACATATTGTATTTTAAAATCCAACGCACATGTTCTGCATGCGCTTATTGAGATCAACAATTCTTGCGTTCAACAAATCCCCCATAATCAGAACTCTTTAGTACAGAATCCATGCTTTCAATAGACAATTCAATCCAAGTTGTTTTAAAGACTGATCAATAAATTATTGAAAACATTAAAAGGAAACAAGTGGATATGGTTCCAAATTGTTTACGTCACGATATGCAGTTCAGTCACGGGATATAAAGCTTAGGGTTGGGGGTTTTAAATGTCAACATGCTTTCCTAAGGTCGAACGGTTCAACAGCCTATAACAGGCGCACCAGTAAGAGGCTATTTATTTCTCGAACGACTTTGAAAAGTCCTTATGTAAGCTCATGAAAGGAGAGAAAAAGTTGACAGCTGGCTACTGGTTCATGATTATTGAAAAACCAAATTACAGGTGAAGGGGAAATCAGTTTCCGTTTTTAATAGACTATGGTCCTTATCACTTATTGCTTATTACATAATAATGTGCATAGCCATAAGACTAGTACTATACCGCTTGCTTATCATACATGTAACAGTCGGCTAGGTAAACAACTTAATCTAGTACTCAGCCTTTGGATTTATTTATCATACCAATCGGTTTATTGTTCGGCTACCTTTGATATGAAATTCATGATCATCACCAAAGACAATAAAATATAAAAAAAATCGATATTAATTTACCTTTTTATGTACTAATTATTTCTAATATAGTATAAAAATTTAAGCCATGTATCCTGCTTTTTTCTTACCCTTGCAGGTCATGGATAAAAATCTAAAATAATATTTTTATTTGAGCGTTCTTCCATACCAATTTCGCGATTAAAGCCGTCATACTCATCGAAAGAATGTGTACTAGTATATGTATAAATTAATACCAAGAATTGTTTGAATCTTTATGAACTTCTTCAATATACATAGTAGTCTTCATTGTAGTGCAAAAGAATATTTTGTGACTCCCAGGGTCGTGTGTAGCAACGCACTTTGAAATGTTTTTCAAAGTGCGTTAAATTTGGGACCAAGTTAACCCACCGTGAAAATATTTTTCAAAGTGCGTTCTAAAGGTACATCAACATTTTTTAGCATCGATAAACTTAACGCACTTTAAAAAAATATGTATAAATCACAAATTCTGAAATTTAATTTCAAGTTTGTTGATAGTATGATGATTTGTTAACACTAGTGAATGTAATTTACCGTCTTTGAAGGTGCAATTTAACCAAAGATACAGGTCAATTACCAGTACATCATTTGATGAAGAAGGTCCCCTACCCCTCTTTTTCTTTCCAAAAAATGATATTCAGCAATTTGGAGTTAACATTTAAGATACGCTTTGTTGTAAATTGAGTACAGTGATATTGAAAAAAAAAACAAGCTGACCAAACAATAATTTCTTTATTGGTATGTTAAAAAATGTTAAAAAATCTATAGGTGTTTAACATGAACCATCTTTTCAAATTCTAATCAAATAAATCCCTTCATTATAAAAAAGTTACATTAACAAACATTAATTTATCATAAATTTAAAAATAAGCATAAGGGTGTGGGTGTTTTATTCTCGCACTGATCTTTTAAAGGGATTTGGACACGATTTGAGATAAAAAAAAAAGATAAATTATTTTTTATGTATAAAATGGTTTATTGGTGCATTTTAAATGATTGACCAAAATATTAAATGTTAAAGTCAAGTTGCAAGCGAGATACAGAAGTAAGAATTGATAGTTATGTAAACAAAAGCTCGAGTCTTATAGATGTTTACAAAAAATGTAATGTAGAGAATTACCATTTCTTAGACAAAATGACATGTAAAAACAATTTCAACTAATTCAATATCTTCTTAAATACTATTATCAACAAAAGAAAGTTACATTTGATTGAAATGTACACTAATACAACGAATATGTTAAAATGACAATATTCGAGCTTTGTTTACAAAACAAAGAATTATGATCTCTGTATCTTGCTTATAACTTGATATTTGAGTTTTAAATTTTGACATAGCATTATGAACTTCTATATTTATCAGTATGAACATTGAAACTGGAAAAACAAAATTTGAAATTTTTAAGTCAAATCGTGTCCAAGTCCCTTTAAAAGATCATATTGTTTTTATAAAAATAACTAATGCATCCTTTTTGTCACAACACGGTGGTTTATAAGAACAAGCAATTGATATCAGTTGAAATATGTTATACACTGATATCTATTATCAGGAAAATGCAGTTGTTGAGCAATGTAATTTATGTATCATTTAAAAAAATTGTTATCTCCCGGGTTGTTCTTTTTATGTAAATTGTCAAACTACGTAAGCTTATGAGGAAAGAAAAATAATTCTAGTCGAGAAACCGTTTATCAAGTTAGCTCAGCATGCATTGGGTTCTTTTTTAAATATACATGTATCTCATTGAGCCAAACAAGTTTAAAACAATAATATACTGTATATAAAAGTATCAATTATTTCTACTTAACCCTGAACAATTTTTTTTCACGGTACGTTGATATGGACTATATCAACGTACTTAAAATAAGTGTGTAATTTAATTTTTCAAAGTGCGTTGTAACAGTCGCGACTTCAATAGTCATGGACATTTTTCATATCTCTCCATGAGAGACTGTCCTTTCCCCAGTTGTACTTGCATAGCAATGGAAAATAACACATCCTTTTTATCCTCTTTCTGACCACAAAGGCTCATGTTTACAAACTTGAAGCCTTATGACATTCAATACATAGCTTCTATAACAAATCCAAGTACTGCCGTAGTTTTTCTTGAGAAGATTATTCAAGGGTACTTTTATTTATTTATAAAGGGAGGATAAACTTTTGATCACTTCCTGATGGAATCATATTTGGAAAATCTTTAAACTTTCCACCAGGAAGCTTTTTGTTGAAGATTAAATAGAACTTACTATTTTGGTTTTTGACAATTTTTTTTTAACAAACTGATAAGCCTTTCACATATGGTACAGTACGTTATTTAAGCCATCTGTGCCATCAAACTTATTGTTGCATGAATTAAGCTTTTTGTAAGTGGTTTAAAGTAATACAAATATCAAAAAACCTTATTTCATATCTGGAAGATAGCGCGTTGGTACACGATTAAATTAATACAATTAATTAAAAACACACTGTTTTTGCTGGCTTAGGTATCGTTCGCACAGTTACAATAATTCAAATAATTCTTTAACTTTAATATAATAAAAAAAAAAAAAAAAAAAAACTTTGAAATATTGAAATAAACAGACACATTTATTAATTTAAAATTAAATTTATGCAACAGGAAATAAATATTTCATTTTATGGAGTTTTGATAAGCTGTTTATTGAAGAAAACTGAAAAATAGGGGAATCGTTTCCGTCCTCATTTTGTTAAAAATGTCGCAGATTTGAAAACTTCCAGGAAACAAATGTTATCATAGAATTGCGTGTTGAACCACTTCAGTCCAAATTTGTATCCAATGATATCAAGGCACAACAAATATCAGCGAAAGGATAATTCAGTGGTATGAATAACATCGTAACGCGACTATCCCTGGATCTAAACATTGAAGATGTCACTGAAGAACGTCAATCAGATGATAGAAAAAGAAAAGCAAAGAGCTGCTCCACACAAGTATTGGCGAAGTGAAGAGAATCAGGGCAATGAGAATGAGGATTCTGAGGAGGTATCGGTTTTCGACAATTGTTTAACTGACACCGAGGCCACACTCTCTTTCATTGATCTAAATTCTGAGAGCACCGATATACACAAAGAGAATAAGCATGCTGATCAGACGAAAGAAATTGAAGAGGATTCTGACAACATTGCAAGTGGAAGCACTTTTTTTGACGATTTAGACGAAACAGACTATTTTGACAGTGAAGATGAATACTGGGATACTCTCAGAAAAAAAGATATATACGAAGAGGTTTGTCAACACTGTCATTCGTATCATCTGCCACGGAGCACTCAAGATACAGTATTATGTGAGTGTTGTCACATCTAAGGCATTTTTAGCGTATTTTTTCTTCCTTGATCAACATTGAGTACGTTTTGAAAACACTACTCCTAATTAAAATAATTATGTTATTATATAGAAAAGGTCTGATTGGTTGAGGTTCGATACCACCAAAACTTTACGCAATTATGTTTTGTTTTTCTTTGTGTTTGTTAAAATATTCTAACAGACAAGAGCTTGATATTACGAAAGCCGAGAAGGATCATTCGAGATTCGAGATTCAAAATACGAGATTCGAAATACGAGATTCGAGATTCGAAATTCGAGATTCAATATCAAAATTAACCAATCAAATCATGGATCTGAAACCTGTATCCTAGCAACATCAAACTGTTCTAAATAAAGATCATTCGTACATGCTCTTTCCTACAAATAAATGTCTTAAAAGCTCTTATATTGTGGTTATAAAATGGTTAAATTAACATTGATAAATTGACCCCACACAGGATAAACAATTAAATTAGTGATAACACTGTGGGCTTTGCAAATCTATGTGATTTTGTTTGTCCTGTATGTATCCCCCCCCCCCCCCCCGAACCATTTTAACCCGTTGTGTATTCGCCCCAACTGTGTAAAAATCGGCTCGCGAAGAAAGATCTGTTTAATCTAAATAATAAAAACTGAGTGTGGTTTTAGCTATGAAACGAAATTCAATGAAATAATCGACATGTCAAAATATAGGTTATCATAAAGTTTTAAACCATAGAAGATATAATGATTTACAACCTCAACGACAACAATCAAGATAGGAATAGGAATATTTCATGTTTTTTTTTATCATTTTCTCTAGCTAATGTAAGACATCACAAATACCCAAAACCCACTCACGGAAAAGGAAATGCTAGGTGATGAGAGAGAGAAAGAGAGAGAGAGAGAGAGAGAGAGAGAGAGAGAGAGAGAGAGAGAGAGAGAGAGAGAGAAAGAGACAGACAGAGAGAGAGAGACAGACAGACAGACAGACAGAGAGTTTTGTAGTGTCAAATTCAGTTTTGATTTAGAATTTGAAATTAATTTGATTTGTTACAAGCAGATATAGACAATAATTAAGCCTCTAAAAGGAGAAAAGAGAGGAGGTAGCTAGGGTAGGGCAGACCAACTAGCAAGCTTTAATTTTACATCGACTCTCTCTCTCTCTCTCTCTCTCTCTCTCTCTCATCACCTAGCATTTCCTTTTCCGTGAGGGGGTTTGGGGTATTTGTGATGTCTTACATTACATGTAGCTAGCGAAAATGATAAAAAAAACATGAAATGTTCTTTAAATCGTGTGCGGATGTTGTACTCCAATAATCTGTTTTCAGTATATACATTTCAAGAGGGGGGGGGGGGGGGGGGGGGGGGGGGGCTTTATAGTCCTAATTAGTTTGCCAGGTATTCTGTCCCCACTTTGTTTTCTCTTCGTTTTCCAGGTTTATTTTATTTGGCTCGGCAAATTAATATAAAACTTTCTGTGTAGCTCCATAACGATACACTGTAGATAAATTATGAGTAGTTTTACTTTTGATAAACAGGTACATATCCGTACTTGATTTTTAATTTGACTCTTATAATCGGATTTAATATTCAAATAAATATAGGGTAGGAAGAGTAGACGGGACTTTTTTGCGCATATCCTACTGCACCATTCATTCAACACAGGTATTAGCACTCAGCGAGTTCGACTTGCTTTCCTTTTTTTCATCCACTGGATTTAAAGCTATTAATTTGTGAAAATATTTTGAATTTATGGCCTGATTATATATAAATTAAAGCTGCGCTGGTGCATCTATTTACCCAAATGGACCAAAATATAACCAAATGAATCTAAAAATTTTGACATAATTAGTTTTAAACGTACGACTCTTTTTCAATTCTAATCGGTAATGTCCTTTAGAAAAATCTTGAACCACACACATTTTAGCAAATAAAACGACAATTGTTTCATTTTTTTATGGGGAGGGAGGTGGTGCCTGTAAAGGACATGTATTGCTTGTGGCAGTTGTGCTATACTCTCATTTGTTATAATAGGTAATACTACATATTGATATAAAATGAAAGTTTCCAATTACACTGTACATAGCTTCTATCATGCATTTTGACCCGTGCGATAGTTTTAAACAATTTTCAAAGCATTTAATGTAATTCAACCGATCATTTTTGAAATTTGATTTTCTGGATCCCCGCCTGATACGTCCGCCTTCTTGTATATTAGAATTACATGTACGTTGACCATATGTACACATTAACTTAATCGGCTATGTTATGGGACGATAAAATTTTTTATCAATGTTTTTGCAGGATAGGTAACAAATAACAGCCTATTTGTGGGTTTTTGCACTGACTATTTGAGATAATTTGCCGCCATCTTTTATGCATTCCACACACCACTCACAGTTTCTTTATTTGGTGTTCTGTGTGTATGGCGACAAATTGGTAAATTTGCACCACTCACCCCTTGTAGCTTCATCCTGATTACATTTTATCTGGCTAAGTGTAATGTAGTAGTATATTAAATACACACATCTTTGTTTGCAGTGCTTATTTACATCTTTAGAGATTTACTTACAAAAAAAGTAAACATTTGTATGACTTATATGTAATTATTGTCAATTTTGGTGCGGGGGGGGGGGGGGGGGTAGGAAACTACAGAGAAACTTAATTTGGCTGTGAAACATATGCTTTTATTCTTTCTTGTTGATATATCAATAAATGAATTATAACAAAATACAAGTACAACAATTAATTTTGAAATATTCATGCACAATCAAATTTTTAAAAAGTTTTACTGTTTTCTGCACAAGAAATCGGCAATGTGAACAAATTGGCACCCTATCATCCCTACCTTTAATTGTAGAGAGTAGGTATCCTTCTATATTGAAAACAATTCCAAAAGTAAGACTCATAATAAGTTGTTTACTGAGGAAAAGGGGAAAAAAAATGTATTTATTAATAATTCCGTATGATGTGATAATATCTCAATGATTTGTTTATAATCATAGTAATAGTG
Organism: Magallana gigas; assembly: GCF_963853765.1. NCBI lineage: Eukaryota > Metazoa > Mollusca > Bivalvia > Ostreida > Ostreidae > Magallana > Magallana gigas. The sequence continues at coordinate 14,597,348 of NC_088858.1, read as the reverse complement.
TATCACTGTATGCATACATAAAAACGATAAGTAATGCTTATATTTATTAGTGAAACAGGACAGATTATTTATATTTAGATTATTTAGATACATGTTCTAATCTTCATGCGGGGATCTAGAAAGGAGGGGGTCAGGGGATCTGGACCCCCTCCTCGGGAAAATTGGAGCTTATTAAATTAACATAGTAAATTTTTTTTTAAATTGGCCTAGGACCCCCTACAGAAAAAATTAGCTACGCTTATGAAGTTCTCTACCATAACCGCATTTTTACACAAAAGGGGTGAATAAACCCGGGTTTTTAAACTATTACTGGTGGTGAAATACCCCAGGGTTCAAACGCATCAGGTGGAAATGCACCAGGGCAAACAAAATCACTTAGATCCGCGAAGCACACTGCATTATTACTAGTCTACTTAGATATTCTGTGTAAAAGTAAATACAAATAATTATTTAGTTAGGTAGGGAGAAGTGAACATAGCATTTATTTGTAGGAAAGAGCATGTACGAATGATCTTTATTTAGAACAGTTTGATGTTGCTAGGATACAGGTTTCAGATCCATGATTTGATTGGTTAATTTAGATATTGAATCTCGAATTTCGAATCTCGAATCTCGTATTTCGAATCTCGTATTTTGAATCTCGAATCTCGAATGATCCTTCTCGGCTTTTGTATGATATTGAGAAATTCTTCATTTGCAAAATGGAAAAAAAATGAAAAAACAAATTCCTGTGTACTTGTGGGATGACGTATGTTTTTATTAATTGACCATCGACTGAAAATAGGTATACAAAAAAATAATGGAATTATAAACGACAGCTTACGGTCATTTGCCTTTTTCTGGCGTTTTCTCTCATACAACTGTAAGTTACAGTCTATTCCATCAGTACCCCTTGTGGTTTTTAAGCAGTTTATATATTTCTCTTAGTGATCAATTTAAAATTGTTTTGGCTTAACTACTTAGGCATACATTTAATTGAAAACATGGGAACATTCGCTGTGAGACACTCCACCTTCCATGTTGTACCATATGTCTGGCAAGTTCTTTTTTCTCTGCTTCTTCCGCCGCAGAAATGTTTTGGAGTCTCTTGACTCTTTGGGCAGAAAAACAAGGTTGCTAGGCTACCAGCGTTAAGACTGTGGTGCTTGATTATTAAAGTATAAAATCGTTACAATAACTATAACTTTCATCTGTTTTAATTTACAAAGAAAAACCAACAGGTAGCTTTGTTGTATTAAACTTATAAATTATTAGACCCGGCTCCGAAGATGAGAGGGATATACAGTACAGAGAACGCGGATCCCGAATTGGCCGGTGTAACGACGAAAAGTGACCCCCGTAGAACATTGACCCGGGGGTCAAATTTCTACGGAGAAAACTGACCCAGGGTCAGTATTCTATGTCAAATTGGGTCATTTTTCTACAGTAGAATACCATTCCAGACCTGTAGATCTACGACCCCCCACACGTTGAAAACTGACCCTCATAGAATTTTGACCTCACTTATAAACTTCATAGAAATACTATTTAAAAAAGTTAAAGGGATACATTTAGCATTAATGTGAAGTGTCCGGGGGGTGGGGGGGGGGGGTGGGGGTGGGGAGGGGCAGCAAAAGCATGTGAAAGATTAGACAGGTACACTGAAGACAGCACCTCGCGAGTACATTCGGAATTTTGGATTTATCACGATTGCGCTAACGTTACACAAAATGTTTGATAAGTTTAATTTCAAACTCTGCATCGCTGCCATTATATAGTTAAGGAAGGAGTCTTTTCTGATTTTCGACTTGTCAACCGTAAATTTGATTAATTGTTCATTAAATCAAGATGAAAGGAAATTAAAATAGTATATTTTTCTTTCTTTTTTACTATCATACAACTTGGCATAGAAAAATGTAATCAATGTTTAGAATGGAACAAGGACTATATTTTTGGCGTAATATTGGCGTAGGAAAATATCACATGTTGCGCAATTCAGAATTGGCTGCAGATTATATATATAATGAGTCTGATTTAGCATTTTAAAAACAATAACAATAATGTTGGATTTTTTTTTACTAATGTGAACTAATAATATGATACTTGGGTTTCAGAATATGTTTTTAAAATATGATTTGCCTATCAAATAACATTTTTATAAGCTTTTTAAAGCGCCCATTCTATACATTGATTTTTGTGAAAAAATCACTAAAATCAGTTTTTCTCTCTTATGAAATGGTCAATATATTAGCTTTTCTGTCAATTTATATCTTTATATAAAGTCTTCATAATACATAAAAATTAGAAATATTTTATTATTGGAAGCATAAAAGAATAATCAAAATTTCTTCAAAATTTAAGAAAATTAGAGGAAATGCGGGCTAAGCAATATCAATTTTAGTATAAATATTCATTCCAATTTAGTAGTATAAGCTGATAGACATTCTCATGGTCTATGATTTCATTGAAGATTTGAATCTTCAAATCTTAAACAAATGTCTACAGAACGATAAAGAGCTACACTTATTTTTATTATTCTTTACGTTGAGGAAAAAGGTAGTGACCTTGACCTGACCTTTATCCGAAAACAAAAAGGTCAAATTTAATTAAACTGATAGAATCATTAAGTAATATGATCCGTTTGACTGTGTCAAAATTTCAGGGGGGCTCCTTATAAATTCAATTTTTTTTACTTGTAAACTTAAAAAATTTTACCATAAGAGGAGAGGTTTGGAATTTGACTGCGTTTTTTTTAACTATATACAAAGTGGCCAGCTCTTTAATTAAAAGCTGGAAAAAAATAAAGAAAAACAAACGTTTTTGAATGAGTACTTTTGGTCTCAAATTTTGGCCTGGCTTCAAATTTAGCCTGTACAAAAATTGTTGGCCTCTATTTTATTTTCATATATTATTTTCGTTTAATATTGATTATTTTATTGAATTTTACAGATTTAAGTGCAATACGCATGAATCATCACACTATAGTATCTTTTAGTGTCTTATAGTTTTAGTTGCATTGAAACATATTTAATTATAGGTACATGTACGAGTGGTTAATTCTAATAGATTTTGATCACTATAATAATATTTTCATAGTATTAGCATGGCATGGTTGTTTTTTTTTAAATGTACTTTGTTTTTTAACTCAGATTGCTCTCAGCATTGACTAAGACCTACATCAAATACTTGTTTGAGAAAAAAATAATTGCAGAGACCAATTTTTGTTTATTCCAACCTACAGCAAAGGTCACAAAACGAATGCTGTTTACCTGACGGATGCATTTTGCCTAAAATAAACTAATCAGATTTATACCGAACCGTCAAGTACACTGCAATACTGCAAAGCCACCGCCTTTCCGACTTTCTGTATTCAGTATGCAACACGTTGATGATGACTTCGTTTTTTATCTTTCTTTAATTGAATTTTCCACATTCACATCATATACATACATATACAAACGTGACATATCTTGTTCTACATGGATAATTGAAAGCGGATACAAAAATTAAAAAAAAACCATTGCAGTTCTAAACAAAAAAAACCACAATAAAGAAACTGTTTATCCTTATATACTACAGCACTAAAGCTTATTTTTGCTATAGATTTCATATTACTTATATCTTCAATTTTTCATTAGCATATATTTTTCGGTCAAAAGCCTCTCTATTATATAACTGTTTTTAATTCAGGTATATTTGGATTAGCGTTACTTTTATATTTACAAGAAAAAAATATATTGCTTCACAATAAGAATTACCAAGTTAATTTTTTTTTTATAAATTTCTCTATTTTCATATTTTCTAAAAAAACTGATTGTTTATCAAATGTTATTAATAAATCAAACCGTCTCAAAATCTATTCTTTAACATCAGCCTATAATTCTGTCTCTACAGTACATTCATAATTAAAATAAATGTTAACTACTCTCTTAATCTCTTTTACAGAAAGTGCACACAGGAGACTCTGTTTTTTGTTTTGAAAAGATATTCATTTGTTTAAAAAATACTATGAAGAATTTGGAACTGTAATCAATGTAATTTTGATTCTTGTGTCGATTTAAAATGGAGTTCAACAATTTTGTTCCAGGTTTCTTGTGCATCATTATGACCCTTTTCTCTCCATTTTGATATGGGTGTACATGTTTCTCTCTGTTTGTGTAATAAACCTTTCCAGCCTTTACAATTACTAGTAGGATATGATTAGGGATAACAGGTAATATTCTTTTATGATTTGAAAGTTTGGTAAATATAAATCTTTGTGTATGCAATCTAGCTGGTCCTTACAGCAGTTCTTATGCCACGTTTTTTTACCTATCAACAAATATCTCTTAATAGATGTTATTCTTTATTGACACTCAGTAAAAGGATCAGTTTTTCGAGATAAGTAACAAAAAACAGCTGTAGTTTCTACTTTCAAAATTGTTAAAAATGAGAATGATTTCCTGGGAAACCTATATGGTAAATCCAAATAAAGTTTAAAGTTATGTAAGAATATACCCGTATTATTTACTAGATTCAAATGTCGTTTTTACATACCAGAGTTATACTCAAATGGAGTCAAAGTCAATGCCAAAGTCCTTTTTAGTGTCATTGTTTCTTTGCAATTTGTACTAGCTGTTAAATACCGAAGTTTACAAGTACATTCTGAATGTCAATTTGATTACAACAGATATCGATTTCAAATCCATGCAAAGTTTTTTGTAAAGTATTCTGTGTCTTGTGTTCAATTCTAAATTCGAAGTTTTGGAATTGGTAATGTTTATATGGTTTTAAAATCAAGCATTTTTTTTTTTAAATTGTAACATAACAATAAAAGAATTGATAAATATCCAAATGGGATGACGCATGTAATCGATCGCAGATCTAAGGGATGGGGAATTCAAACTTATTAAGGTAACTCTGATTGAATTTACCTATTATAGGCCTCGACCCCCACCCCCCCCCCCCCCCCCACCCCCGTCCAATAAATATCCACCCCCCCCCCCCCCGGGGGATAAAATTTTCTGAAATCACGCATTTGATGAGATGATCATGTGCCTATTTCTGACCAATGGTTAATAATTAATTTCTCATTGTGATAGATACCATGATGAATAATTTTCTCTTCCCCAGTAAATTTACTGGTATCAGTTCCAAGCCCCGAGGTTATAAAACTTTTTCCATACTCATACTCCAACTCGTACTCCGTACTCCGAGTATGTGCTCCACTGAGTACGGCTCTAAAAACCGAGGTTATAAAAGTTTTGGAGTACGTTCTCCGCTGAGTACTATTTGGAGTATGCTCCAAAAGCCGATCGATGAAAATTTACGTCTCTGGAGAAAGACAGAGAACAGTAATTCATGTAAATAGTCCTGGCATGTAGGCAAACTGTACATGTATTCAGATTAATTATTTATCAACAAAATGTAACACATTATTTACATGTACATATTACCTTCTTCATCTGCAAGCATGGAGGTGTGTCTGCATCTATAAGTTATGAATTTTTGAGCAACAAAGACGATAAATCCAGTGTAATTGGTAAAATTATCAACAAATTGTGTTTATGTCAAATATCTCTCTCTCTCTCTCTCTCTCTCTCTCTCTCTCTCATGAGACTCAGATAGTGATTCATGCATGTGATGATTAAGTATAATTATATTGTAAGGAACGATATGAATATAAAAGAAAGAAGTAAGAATTTACACGGATATGAAGAGAGTATTTCAACATAGAATTTAGTTCGATATATCTTTAGTTTTCCTGGCTTTTTAACGATTTTGATATTTTAAATGTCAGGAAAAGGCCAGAAACGACGCCAATACAAAACTGGAAAGTCACTGCCCCCAAGTGGATATCTTTTAAGATATTTAGTGAACAGTTCCTGTATTAGGAAAAACAGGAAGAGTTTAATTCAAAAATAGAAACATATACTTGGGAAAATCACAAAATACTGAGAAGATCCGTTTATTTTCACACTCAGAAAGTATACACTAAAGAAATTATAGGGGTATTCCAATTTAATTGCAACATACTATACTTGCCTTAATTCTTGTGAGAAAAAAACCCATCTAATATCTTAAAGGGGTGGGGTGGGGGTTGGGGTTGGAATTGCATCAATGAACATATGCCAAAAGTCAAGGACACACGTAAAGTTTCTCATTTCAATATTTTTGGGAATGTGCACGAGAGTTTAAGAAAATTCACTAATTGAAATATTTTTGAAATTTCCACTATGAGGACCAGGTTAAACCGAAACAACGTGTTCAAGGAAACTGTGTACTAAAGTTGCTGTAACCCTCTTTGTGGGGTTTTATTGATGGTTCAAGTTTTTCTCACTTAGTCAAGGCTTGAAAATGTGTGTTTAGAATTTACATATACACGTACTGTGTCATTTTTAATCTTAAGTAACGTCATTTGATATTTTTGAGCAAGCCTTTTCCTATTCATCTTTAAAATTCGAAATACATGTGTTAATTTTAATGCATTTGACATAAATATTTGGTTACTTTAGATAAAAAAGAAATAACTATATGAATTATCTAGATAGCTACTTGCTAATGAAATAAAATAATTTAAGAGATGAATATTCCCACAGCTAAGCTATATAGAGAAAAATCTCTCACATGAAAATGCGAAGAAGCTATTTTATCACAAGTAGTATTTTCAATCGATTACATACATTTTTTTCTGGGAGGGTTTAGTTACACCATTGAACACACGCGTTTTCTTCCTATTGCACCATTGAAATCAGTCTAATGTAGAGAAATCCCCCAAGTTAAAAAAAAGATAATTAAGACTTGCAAGTTGTACATTTTTTTTGCCAGAAGGAGTATGATTTAACTTTATTTGGACAATTTTTTTAGGGCTGTGGGGGAAGGGGGGGGGGGGGGCTGGGTGCGACCTCCTTTACTCCGCCACTGATTTACCGCTTATTCTATAAAATGTTTCCCTTTCCAAGTTTTGTGGCATGCAACATAAATGATAATTGATTAATAAGTAAGTAATAGAAAGTTTTAGACTTTTATGCATCCCCCATCCTTTGTTAATGTTTAGAACTAACCTACATTTACACTGTAATCAAAAAAGGGACCCAGCAAGTACATCTGTTTGAAATTGATTAATAACGATACATGTACATTGATTTCTTTGTTTTAAATGATGGGGTGTATGGGCAGTATTTGACTAAAAACAGAATTCTTAAAAAAGTCGAGCTATTCAACGGTAGTATTTTGTACGTAGATTTACATGTATATGTACATTAATTAATGAAGCAAACTATCTAAAAGTTATTTTGATAATCTTGGTTGCATGTCGCCCTTACTCTTAAATTCACCTCCATTATATCTATTCTAGATATGTCATTAATGGTAAAAACTTTCCATTTTAATTCATATACATGTAAATATGATTAAATTATAGCGTATAATATAGCAACGTTACAATATGAACAATATTATATGTTTGCACTGCATTTTATTTAGATTAAATGTCTTGAGTACGACTTCGAGAAAGCTTCATAGCTTACTCAGAGAATCGCCGTTTTGTACTCAGCTGGAGTACGAGTATGAGTATGAAAAAGTTTATAACCTCGATACCTTGAGTACGAGTATGATTTGGAGCACGGAGTACGATTTGGAGTACGAGATCGTACTCAAGAAAGTTTTATAACCTCGGGGCCTGTTTACAATTTGTACGATCTTTTTTAAAATTTAGATTGTGAACAATGTACTTTGGTCAAATAGAAATACTTATTTTTTCTTTTTTTATTTGAAAAAAAAAAAAAAAAAGACTGAAACAATGATGATAAGAAATGACAAGTGATCAGAAAACTCAGACTGGTTATTTGTACAAAGTTATACGACAAAAAAAATATAAATATCAAGCAGGCAATGTACCCCCCCCCCTCCACTATCGTCACCATCCCTGTATCCACCCTAAGGAAACGGAATAGACCAAAAACTAGTAAACATAGAATATGTAATAAAATTTAGTCAATATTCTACGGGGTCATTTATTTACAACCCACACGGTAAAATATGACCCTAAGACCATAATGTCTACGATGTAATCCAAGTATTCTACAACTGAGTGGGTCATTTTTCTACGTAGAAAAATGACCCTCGGTCAATATTCTACGGGGGTCACTTTTCGTCGTTACACCGGCGTTGTACTGTTCTTCTCATGTACCTGTCTGTCTGTCCGTAACAAATTTTCGCTAGAGATTTCACAGCAACTTTCAATTTCAGCTGCTTAAAATTTTAACACACTCGTTGTTTAGACATGTCATATGGTCGGAATCATTTTTTAACAAACCAGGCGTCAATTGTCTGTTAAATGATGACTTTGCTTATTATGTATTTTCAAGTAACACTAGTGAACATTGGTTCATAGATATCTTGTTTTATTTTGTGATATTGAATATGAATCAAATGAAAAGACGAAAATAGCTAGCTTCAATGTACAATTTAAAATAAAAATTAATCATGTGTAGTATTTTAATTTCCAGGTCCTTTTGAGGAAGTGTTCGATCGGTATCCAGCGTTTACACCAGTTGTTCAACAATTTGCCAAAGAAAACTACTTTGAAATTCACGACGTGTACGGGGATGAAAACTGTCTGTTCCGTGCAGTCGCAGATCAGTTTATGGTCAACGGATGCCCTGGACACACAGAGATGTCGTTACGAGAGACAGTGATAAAGTAAGAAAGGGGGTACATGTACATACATTTACATTTCAATTAACTGCTTTTAAAAGAGAATTAAAATGAAATTAAATTAATCATGTAATAATGTTCATACTTGTAATCCGGGTTATTTTTTCTTAACGCAGACGCCTTAGAATAAATTCAGAAAAATACGAAGTACATGATTCAGCTTTTTTATCAGAGGAAACATGGGAATCTTATCTCCACAAAATGGGGAAAACGAGAGAGCGATTAAATCGTACTTTCATGCAGGTGTTGGCTGATGTTTTTATGCTGGATATCAGTATCTATAATTTCTTCCACAACGAAGTACAATATTCTTATGTTACTGCGGAACCAGCTGAAAAGATGAAAAAAATTTCAATTTTCCTCGGTCAAGTTGGAGACTTTCATATTTTCAGTTTTCGTCCTTTTCAATGGATGACAGAATTGCCTTACAGTAAATGAAATGGTTTCTTTATTAATATTTTATAGAAAAAAAGTTATTGGCTAACTATAATAATTTTCATAATCTGGCATAATCTTACAAAGCGTAATCATTTTTCAGAAGCTCTGATATTTCGAATGCTGGCGATTTGCACAGAAAAACCCCTCGATGAAAGAAGAAAACTTGTGGATAGAAAGGTTGCAAATATGTCTCCAGGACATTTTCCGATATCCAATTTAACTGAGACTGTTCAGTTTGTCGTACAGAGTATTTCTTTTCAAGAAGAACCAATACATTTACAGTCTTCAAAACATTCAATTTCCGAACGCGAGAAGATTTTCAAATCTTACAGCGGTCGTGATGTAGAGCTGGAAGAAGGCACGTATTTTGAAAAAATTAACTTATCCAAAGTTGTAACAAATAATATTTTAACAAAGTAAAGTGATATCATGATCCTGAATTATGAGAGATTTTAAAAGTTAACTTTTTTTTAATAGTTGCAGAAATTCGAAGACGATTGGTTGAAGATCAGTCACGGATTGACCCTTTGTCTGGGATACCTTTGCCATACTTGGGAATCATCATGAAACTTGTTTTCCCATACAAAATGTTCTACGGTGAATATGTCAAATATCCTTTGCTGAGGGTCGGTGAAATATATTATCATCATTTGGGTTCCTATGCAGACCAAAGTTGTTTAATCTTGCAAGACTTAAGTTGCACTCAGAAGATGCACATATTGGCCGCAACTCGGCAATCAAGACCAAGTTATTTCAGAGTTGTCGTTCTTAAAAGGGACATCGAAGCAATATATGACAATGATTCTTTAGATGATTACACTGGAGGAAAACACGTGATTATTGACACGTCGAATTCATACCCTGGATACTGCAGACTTAGACTCTCGTCATCATCTTTAATTGATGCTAATGAGAACGTTGCCAAAATCGGTTCTGTCATGTATCAAAAAGCATTTATAGTTACCGACAAATTACGTTCAGATTTAGATATGAAGTACGTCAGAAAAGTCGAATGTATTGGGGTGCCCTGTTACTCATTCCCATTCATGCATCGTTGGACAAAAAGAGGAGAAGAATTCCCTTCTAGAGAAATAATTTCCTCCATCATAAAACAGGGCTGCAGTTTAATTCCAAAACCTCACCCAAAATGCACGTGTCCAGATATTGAATGGCAATTCAATTTTTCAATGGCTGCACACTTATTATTTAAGAGTTTAACAGTTCCACAACGACATGGTTTTCTTGTCCTTAAGTTACTACTCAGCAACATGATGAATCACACACCATTCAAAACAAAACATCTAAAATCTGTCTTTTTTATGGCTTGTGAGGAATTGCCTGTTTACGTTTGGGAAACAAATTTCAGTGGATGTGTACTGTATGTGCTAAGCTCTTTATTGTCATGCTTAAAGGCAAAGTTTCTTCCTAATTATTTCATTCCGGAGAGCAATCTTATGGACAGTTGTAGAGAAGACGACATTAGCACAATGTCTACTATTGTCGAGTACGTTCGTCTTTTCCCTACTAGTGTTATTGAAATTGTTGCAGAGAAATATGGATTTACGTATGGAGTGAATCTAATTAAAAGTGTCTTGTCAAAAGAAAACTATTCTGCGGAGAGACAAGACTTTCAAACAGCACTAGATGAATTATTTGGGCACCTAACAATTAAAACAGCAAAAGTTATTGCTAAGATGGGTTTCTACAGCATTTCTCTTGATATTCTTCAGGACCGGTTTGAACAAAGCCTTTTGAGTCCACAAACAGGATTGAGACAAGCATCGTTTAGTTTTTGTGATTTTTTCGTGTCGGCTTTGATGGAAATAAGACAAAAATCCTCTCGTGTCAACCTGGCGCGTACTTTTGACATGAGGATAGGATCAAATGTATCAGATATGGTTTTAGAGAAACAACAAGTAACACTGCAAACCTATCTGCCATGGATGGTTGATCCCAGACTAAACTGGATCAAAGTACCTTGTACCAACAGCACAGATTTTACATCTATAGCAAGTTTTTTGTATGATATCAGTAAGAGGGAATATTGGAGGCGAAATACAGTACTTGCTGAGCTTGCCATCACTACAGCAATTCAATGTATTCAAGAAACGTTGAAGCAAAACTCAGGCTCAAAAACGGATGAAAATGTTCAAAACCGGATTTTAAAGAGGAAACTGATCTTGTTTTACATGCATGTGTACAGCATTTCGGTGTTGAATAATTTGGTTTATCCTTTGATAGACCATATGGATGAAATAGAAGAACTTTGCATTGAATTTCCAGAAATAGATAACTTGTTTTACTCAATGTGCATGTATACAAAACAACCTGCAAAAGCCGAAGAATATGCCAAAAAGTTCCAAGCTCATGTTTATGGAAGGAGTAAGTGCAGTTCTAGTACTGTGGTTTCATTAATATTCGTGGGTTAAAGTTTTCGTGGATTTAATTTTATTAACAGTTTCAAGGACACGTAAATTCGTTGTTCATGATCCTATCAATACAAAATTCAAGTAGAAATTGCACTTCAATGAACATTAAATTTCGTTGATCAACTTCACAACGAAATCCACGAAAATTGGTATTCAACGAATATTGATGAAACCACAGTATACGTTATAAATAAATCAATAATTGAGCAGAGTCATTTTTATTAATAACAAGTACATTTTGTACATGTATAACAAAAGTCAATCTTTAAACAAAAATTTTAGCTGCATTTTTATTTGAATGCAAATAAATCACGTTAATTTGTTTTTTGCAGACCATACTCCAGAAACTCGCTCCCCTGTGGACTGAGACTAAAGTGTGCAACAGGATAATGTTGACATTAAACATATTATAACATTTGAAGCATTGTCTTTGTTTTATCGAACTCTCATGCCATTTTTTTCAGTTTGAGAATTCTTTTTTTCGCGATATTCGGGACTTTGTCCATTATTTGATTGGTTTGAAATTTTCTTAACCTCTGTGTAACTAATAAGCAAACGAAATGCCTATCTATAGGGGTATTTGGACCTTTATAAAATTTATGAAATCAAAACCCCACTATCAGGGGCTCCTGGACTGCTTTATTATTAAGGTATTTAAAATGCATACATATACTTCAGATACATTTCTATACACGTGTTGACGTTTGTTTGAAAAACTTACATGGGAATTGAGCGTATCACTTCCCATGAATGTAGCTTCTCTCCGGCAATTCAATTATTTGTCCAGAAAATTAAATACTACTCAGCTATCCTTCACTAAACAATAAATCTAAATTCAGAATTTAAAACTATAATCGATTGGATAAAGCAGTAAACAGTGCTTCTTGCGTCATTTTACTAAATTATATCTTGAACAAAATAAGGTTACATTCCTCTCTACTTTGTTGATCTTTAATCACTTATCGAATAATGGTATATCATTGTTTAAATACGTATTAGTAATTTGGAAATGAGAGTCTTTTGGATAGCAAGGAGACAATAAATTTACACCAGTTTGATGACAAACGTCTTCTTCGATATAAATTGGCATAACAAAACTAGGGGGTCATTTATGTCAAATTTAAGATAGAGGGATTTAAAGGTAAAAGTTTTGCAAAATTCGGCTTTAAAATAATTTTTAATGTATATTTGCATGATTTATTGCTAATTATTATAATATATAAAAAGTCAATTAAAATATTAGTTTTTATATATAATTAACATGTTGAGCAAGGCCTAGAGAAAAACGTTTCAAACCAATCACAAGTTAAAATATTTCGGAATAAAAACGTTTAATGAAATTATATGATTTTTACAATTTTCCCCTTTAAACAATCCTCTCACATGAAATTGTAGTTTCCCGAAAAAACCCCAAAATCCTTTATGTTTTCTCATGCTGCACAACCTCACCGCAGCTCTGTTTTTGCTGTCTGATAAATGAACTCAACACTTGTGCATGATGAAATTTGTCATTTATTAAAAATGACGAAAGTAAAGAAAAATATAAACAACATAGTAGGGGATCAGACCCAAAACTGTTCACACAAAATGTTAAATAACTTATCAATATGCTGATCCCCTTAAAATACAGAAAAACAATATTTTGTTCAAAATTATATACCATATATACAAAACCAGCAAAAAGATGGCACCTCAAAAATAAAATATGCCATATGCAAAATAATAATATTTTGTACATGTATGCAACTTTCGAATATTGGAGTGGAGAAACGGGGATGGTGGTGGGTGTATCAAAACATTACTCGTGCTAACACTCTCATAGATGAAGACAGAATGACCCTACTGGTATCACAACACTATTTTTTCGAACTCAACATGGCTGAGTGAAAATAATTCCCGAATTCCCCTTCGCTTTTAGGAGTTTTCCGCCAGCGACAGGGACTGTAATTTTTTATGAGATAAAAAACAACATGTAAAATGCCTGATTTTCCCACCTTTGTAAAAATACGAGGTCACTTGAAGTTTTGATGCCAGTTGTTTAGGCAGGGGTGTGAAAGGGCTCGGACATGATTTTCAAGCACATGTGTAACTTTGATGTAAACAAACTCTCGTGCCTTTGTGGATGGCTGTGTGTTTTCTGCTACTAAATTGGCTAGGAACAATTGTTTTAAAAGTTGTAAAGAGGAAATTACCCAGAAGTTTGTTTTAAACTTGCTATCCGTATCTAAAGTTGCGTAATTTTGGTAAGAATATATAGTAAAAATTAATAGTGTTGTGCAACCTGAAGGAAAATTGTTATGATGTGTTTTAAGTCATAAAGTGGGGTGTTTTGGCGTTCTATCGATGTGTGTAGATTAGAAATCACCAACAATGAGCCTTTGTGGCCGGCACCTCACTTATTTTGCTGTCAATGGCGCATACAAAATTAGCCCAGATTTCCTCTGAAATTTCGTAGAACATCAAACAGCGACCCGATTATAGTGTATCGGACCGTCCAAACTGCCCCAAAATTATACAGCAGCTTATCCAGAAAGTTGGTTTTATCGTCGTAAACCAAAAAAGCTTTTATGCAATACGAATTTTGTGTAAAATGAGTTATTTAGACGCTTGTACGGTATACAGAATCTATAAAATTATGCCCATAAAACGCCAATATTAAAGTAAAATATGAATTTAGCTATGATTCAACACCCGCATTAGTTTTATTAGAACCTGACAATGCTAATTTATATGAAAATGCACGCCAATTCTTTAAAATTGAATAATATAACGGCAGTTTTTTAACCCCTCCCCCCAAAGGCAGGGTTCGCTAAACTTGTACATGTATATATTCTCGGGTCGTCATGATATAAACAAGTTTGCATTGTCTTTTGAATAGACATGCATATTTGCACAAATTAGAACCAAGAAAATCATTCAAAATTAACACGCCGTGAAATTACATACAGTATAACTTTTAACATATTTTCATAAATCAGAGGCCACCGCGAGCACCATGGTTTTAATAATCGCTCATAACTTTTTGATATAGCTACAGAATTCAGTAAAACTTTCCACATGTGTTCCACAATAAATGTTTTTGTGTTTTCAGATTTTATTTTTGCGAGTGTAAAATAATAGATTACTTGCAGGAAAATTGTTATGATGTGTTTTAAGTCATAAAGTGGGGTGTTTTGGCGTTCTATCGATGTGTGTAGATTAGAAATCACCAACAATGAGCCTTTGTGGCCGGCACCTCACTTATTTTGCTGTCAATGGCGCATACAAAATTAGCCCAGATTTCCTCTGAAATTTCGTAGAACATCAAACAGCGACCCGATTATAGTGTATCGGACCGTCCAAACTGCCCCAAAATTATACAGCAGCTTATCCAGAAAGTTGGTTTTATCGTCGTAAACCAAAAAAGCTTTTATGCAATACGAATTTTGTGTAAAATGAGTTATTTAGACGCTTGTACGGTATACAGAATCTATAAAATTATGCCCATAAAACGCCAATATTAAAGTAAAATATGAATTTAGCTATGATTCAACACCCGCATTAGTTTTATTAGAACCTGACAATGCTAATTTATATGAAAATGCACGCCAATTCTTTAAAATTGAATAATATAACGGCAGTTTTTTAACCCCTCCCCCCAAAGGCAGGGTTCGCTAAACTTGTACATGTATATATTCTCGGGTCGTCATGATATAAACAAGTTTGCATTGTCTTTTGAATAGACATGCATATTTGCACAAATTAGAACCAAGAAAATCATTCAAAATTAACACGCCGTGAAATTACATACAGTATAACTTTTAACATATTTTCATAAATCAGAGGCCACCGCGAGCACCATGGTTTTAATAATCGCTCATAACTTTTTGATATAGCTACAGAATTCAGTAAAACTTTCCACATGTGTTCCACAATAAATGTTTTTGTGTTTTCAGATTTTATTTTTGCGAGTGTAAAATAATAGATTACTTGCAGGTATCACAACACTATTTTTTCGAAGGTTCACGTCAAAACATGGCTGAGTGAAAATAATTCCCGAATTCCCCTTCGCTTTTAGGAGTTTTCCGCCAGCGACAGGGACTGTAATTTTTTATGAGATAAAAAACAACATGTAAAATGCCTGATTTTCCCACCTTTGTAAAAATACGAGGTCACTTGAAGTTTTGATGCCAGTTGTTTAGGCAGGGGTGTGAAAGGGCTCGGACATGATTTTCAAGCACATGTGTAACTTTGATGTAAACAAACTCTCGTGCCTTTGTGGATGGCTGTGTGTTTTCTGCTACTAAATTGGCTAGGAACAATTGTTTTAAAAGTTGTAAAGAGGAAATTACCCAGAAGTTTGTTTTAAACTTGCTATCCGTATCTAAAGTTGCGTAATTTTGGTAAGAATATATAGTAAAAATTAATAGTGTTGTGCAACCTGAAGGAAAATTGTTATGATGTGTTTTAAGTCATAAAGTGGGGTGTTTTGGCGTTCTATCGATGTGTGTAGATTAGAAATCACCAACAATGAGCCTTTGTGGCCGGCACCTCACTTATTTTGCTGTCAATGGCGCATACAAAATTAGCCCAGATTTCCTCTGAAATTTCGTAGAACATCAAACAGCGACCCGATTTTAGTGTATCGGACCGTCCAAACTGCCCCAAAATTATACAGCAGCTTATCCAGAAAGTTGGTTTTATCGTCGTAAACCAAAAAAGCTTTTATGCAATACGAATTTTGTGTAAAATGAGTTATTTAGACGCTTGTACGGTATACAGAATCTATAAAATTATGCCCATAAAACGCCAATATTAAAGTAAAATATGAATTTAGCTATGATTCAACACCCGCATTAGTTTTATTAGAACCTGACAATGCTAATTTATATGAAAATGCACGCCAATTCTTTAAAATTGAATAATATAACGGCAGTTTTTTAACCCCTCCCCCCAAAGGCAGGGTTCGCTAAACTTGTACATGTATATATTCTCGGGTCGTCATGATATAAACAAGTTTGCATTGTCTTTTGAATAGACATGCATATTTGCACAAATTAGAACCAAGAAAATCATTCAAAATTAACACGCCGTGAAATTACATACAGTATAACTTTTAACATATTTTCATAAATCAGAGGCCACCGCGAGCACCATGGTTTTAATAATCGCTCATAACTTTTTGATATAGCTACAGAATTCAGTAAAACTTTCCACATGTGTTCCACAATAAATGTTTTTGTGTTTTCAGATTTTATTTTTGCGAGTGTAAAATAATAGATTACTTGCAGGTATCACAACACTATTTTTTCGAAGGTTCACGTCAAAACATGGCTGAGTGAAAATAATTCCCGAATTCCCCTTCGCTTTTAGGAGTTTTCCGCCAGCGACAGGGACTGTAATTTTTTATGAGATAAAAAACAACATGTAAAATGCCTGATTTTCCCACCTTTGTAAAAATACGAGGTCACTTGAAGTTTTGATGCCAGTTGTTTAGGCAGGGGTGTGAAAGGGCTCGGACATGATTTTCAAGCACATGTGTAACTTTGATGTAAACAAACTCTCGTGCCTTTGTGGATGGCTGTGTGTTTTCTGCTACTAAATTGGCTAGGAACAATTGTTTTAAAAGTTGTAAAGAGGAAATTACCCAGAAGTTTGTTTTAAACTTGCTATCCGTATCTAAAGTTGCGTAATTTTGGTAAGAATATATAGTAAAAATTAATAGTGTTGTGCAACCTGAAGGAAAATTGTTATGATGTGTTTTAAGTCATAAAGTGGGGTGTTTTGGCGTTCTATCGATGTGTGTAGATTAGAAATCACCAACAATGAGCCTTTGTGGCCGGCACCTCACTTATTTTGCTGTCAATGGCGCATACAAAATTAGCCCAGATTTCCTCTGAAATTTCGTAGAACATCAAACAGCGACCCGATTATAGTGTATCGGACCGTCCAAACTGCCCCAAAATTATACAGCAGCTTATCCAGAAAGTTGGTTTTATCGTCGTAAACCAAAAAAGCTTTTATGCAATACGAATTTTGTGTAAAATGAGTTATTTAGACGCTTGTACGGTATACAGAATCTATAAAATTATGCCCATAAAACGCCAATATTAAAGTAAAATATGAATTTAGCTATGATTCAACACCCGCATTAGTTTTATTAGAACCTGACAATGCTAATTTATATGAAAATGCACGCCAATTCTTTAAAATTGAATAATATAACGGCAGTTTTTTAACCCCTCCCCCCAAAGGCAGGGTTCGCTAAACTTGTACATGTATATATTCTCGGGTCGTCATGATATAAACAAGTTTGCATTGTCTTTTGAATAGACATGCATATTTGCACAAATTAGAACCAAGAAAATCATTCAAAATTAACACGCCGTGAAATTACATACAGTATAACTTTTAACATATTTTCATAAATCAGAGGCCACCGCGAGCACCATGGTTTTAATAATCGCTCATAACTTTTTGATATAGCTACAGAATTCAGTAAAACTTTCCACATGTGTTCCACAATAAATGTTTTTGTGTTTTCAGATTTTATTTTTGCGAGTGTAAAATAATAGATTACTTGCAGGTATCACAACACTATTTTTTCGAAGGTTCACGTCAAAACATGGCTGAGTGAAAATAATTCCCGAATTCCCCTTCGCTTTTAGGAGTTTTCCGCCAGCGACAGGGACTGTAATTTTTTATGAGATAAAAAACAACATGTAAAATGCCTGATTTTCCCACCTTTGTAAAAATACGAGGTCACTTGAAGTTTTGATGCCAGTTGTTTAGGCAGGGGTGTGAAAGGGCTCGGACATGATTTTCAAGCACATGTGTAACTTTGATGTAAACAAACTCTCGTGCCTTTGTGGATGGCTGTGTGTTTTCTGCTACTAAATTGGCTAGGAACAATTGTTTTAAAAGTTGTAAAGAGGAAATTACCCAGAAGTTTGTTTTAAACTTGCTATCCGTATCTAAAGTTGCGTAATTTTGGTAAGAATATATAGTAAAAATTAATAGTGTTGTGCAACCTGAAGGAAAATTGTTATGATGTGTTTTAAGTCATAAAGTGGGGTGTTTTGGCGTTCTATCGATGTGTGTAGATTAGAAATCACCAACAATGAGCCTTTGTGGCCGGCACCTCACTTATTTTGCTGTCAATGGCGCATACAAAATTAGCCCAGATTTCCTCTGAAATTTCGTAGAACATCAAACAGCGACCCGATTATAGTGTATCGGACCGTCCAAACTGCCCCAAAATTATACAGCAGCTTATCCAGAAAGTTGGTTTTATCGTCGTAAACCAAAAAAGCTTTTATGCAATACGAATTTTGTGTAAAATGAGTTATTTAGACGCTTGTACGGTATACAGAATCTATAAAATTATGCCCATAAAACGCCAATATTAAAGTAAAATATGAATTTAGCTATGATTCAACACCCGCATTAGTTTTATTAGAACCTGACAATGCTAATTTATATGAAAATGCACGCCAATTCTTTAAAATTGAATAATATAACGGCAGTTTTTTAACCCCTCCCCCCAAAGGCAGGGTTCGCTAAACTTGTACATGTATATATTCTCGGGTCGTCATGATATAAACAAGTTTGCATTGTCTTTTGAATAGACATGCATATTTGCACAAATTAGAACCAAGAAAATCATTCAAAATTAACACGCCGTGAAATTACATACAGTATAACTTTTAACATATTTTCATAAATCAGAGGCCACCGCGAGCACCATGGTTTTAATAATCGCTCATAACTTTTTGATATAGCTACAGAATTCAGTAAAACTTTCCACATGTGTTCCACAATAAATGTTTTTGTGTTTTCAGATTTTATTTTTGCGAGTGTAAAATAATAGATTACTTGAAGGAAAATTGTTATGATGTGTTTTAAGTCATAAAGTGGGGTGTTTTGGCGTTCTATCGATGTGTGTAGATTAGAAATCACCAACAATGAGCCTTTGTGGCCGGCACCTCACTTATTTTGCTGTCAATGGCGCATACAAAATTAGCCCAGATTTCCTCTGAAATTTCGTAGAACATCAAACAGCGACCCGATTATAGTGTATCGGACCGTCCAAACTGCCCCAAAATTATACAGCAGCTTATCCAGAAAGTTGGTTTTATCGTCGTAAACCAAAAAAGCTTTTATGCAATACGAATTTTGTGTAAAATGAGTTATTTAGACGCTTGTACGGTATACAGAATCTATAAAATTATGCCCATAAAACGCCAATATTAAAGTAAAATATGAATTTAGCTATGATTCAACACCCGCATTAGTTTTATTAGAACCTGACAATGCTAATTTATATGAAAATGCACGCCAATTCTTTAAAATTGAATAATATAACGGCAGTTTTTTAACCCCTCCCCCCAAAGGCAGGGTTCGCTAAACTTGTACATGTATATATTCTCGGGTCGTCATGATATAAACAAGTTTGCATTGTCTTTTGAATAGACATGCATATTTGCACAAATTAGAACCAAGAAAATCATTCAAAATTAACACGCCGTGAAATTACATACAGTATAACTTTTAACATATTTTCATAAATCAGAGGCCACCGCGAGCACCATGGTTTTAATAATCGCTCATAACTTTTTGATATAGCTACAGAATTCAGTAAAACTTTCCACATGTGTTCCACAATAAATGTTTTTGTGTTTTCAGATTTTATTTTTGCGAGTGTAAAATAATAGATTACTTGCAGGTATCACAACACTATTTTTTCGAAGGTTCACGTCAAAACATGGCTGAGTGAAAATAATTCCCGAATTCCCCTTCGCTTTTAGGAGTTTTCCGCCAGCGACAGGGACTGTAATTTTTTATGAGATAAAAAACAACATGTAAAATGCCTGATTTTCCCACC
Source organism: Magallana gigas (assembly GCF_963853765.1). Classification (NCBI taxonomy): domain Eukaryota; kingdom Metazoa; phylum Mollusca; class Bivalvia; order Ostreida; family Ostreidae; genus Magallana; species Magallana gigas. Next base: position 14,576,942 of record NC_088858.1, on the reverse strand, counting down.
TTTGTAAAAATACGAGGTCACTTGAAGTTTTGATGCCAGTTGTTTAGGCAGGGGTGTGAAAGGGCTCGGACATGATTTTCAAGCACATGTGTAACTTTGATGTAAACAAACTCTCGTGCCTTTGTGGATGGCTGTGTGTTTTCTGCTACTAAATTGGCTAGGAACAATTGTTTTAAAAGTTGTAAAGAGGAAATTACCCAGAAGTTTGTTTTAAACTTGCTATCCGTATCTAAAGTTGCGTAATTTTGGTAAGAATATATAGTAAAAATTAATAGTGTTGTGCAACCTGAAGGAAAATTGTTATGATGTGTTTTAAGTCATAAAGTGGGGTGTTTTGGCGTTCTATCGATGTGTGTAGATTAGAAATCACCAACAATGAGCCTTTGTGGCCGGCACCTCACTTATTTTGCTGTCAATGGCGCATACAAAATTAGCCCAGATTTCCTCTGAAATTTCGTAGAACATCAAACAGCGACCCGATTATAGTGTATCGGACCGTCCAAACTGCCCCAAAATTATACAGCAGCTTATCCAGAAAGTTGGTTTTATCGTCGTAAACCAAAAAAGCTTTTATGCAATACGAATTTTGTGTAAAATGAGTTATTTAGACGCTTGTACGGTATACAGAATCTATAAAATTATGCCCATAAAACGCCAATATTAAAGTAAAATATGAATTTAGCTATGATTCAACACCCGCATTAGTTTTATTAGAACCTGACAATGCTAATTTATATGAAAATGCACGCCAATTCTTTAAAATTGAATAATATAACGGCAGTTTTTTAACCCCTCCCCCCAAAGGCAGGGTTCGCTAAACTTGTACATGTATATATTCTCGGGTCGTCATGATATAAACAAGTTTGCATTGTCTTTTGAATAGACATGCATATTTGCACAAATTAGAACCAAGAAAATCATTCAAAATTAACACGCCGTGAAATTACATACAGTATAACTTTTAACATATTTTCATAAATCAGAGGCCACCGCGAGCACCATGGTTTTAATAATCGCTCATAACTTTTTGATATAGCTACAGAATTCAGTAAAACTTTCCACATGTGTTCCACAATAAATGTTTTTGTGTTTTCAGATTTTATTTTTGCGAGTGTAAAATAATAGATTACTTGCAGGAAAATTGTTATGATGTGTTTTAAGTCATAAAGTGGGGTGTTTTGGCGTTCTATCGATGTGTGTAGATTAGAAATCACCAACAATGAGCCTTTGTGGCCGGCACCTCACTTATTTTGCTGTCAATGGCGCATACAAAATTAGCCCAGATTTCCTCTGAAATTTCGTAGAACATCAAACAGCGACCCGATTATAGTGTATCGGACCGTCCAAACTGCCCCAAAATTATACAGCAGCTTATCCAGAAAGTTGGTTTTATCGTCGTAAACCAAAAAAGCTTTTATGCAATACGAATTTTGTGTAAAATGAGTTATTTAGACGCTTGTACGGTATACAGAATCTATAAAATTATGCCCATAAAACGCCAATATTAAAGTAAAATATGAATTTAGCTATGATTCAACACCCGCATTAGTTTTATTAGAACCTGACAATGCTAATTTATATGAAAATGCACGCCAATTCTTTAAAATTGAATAATATAACGGCAGTTTTTTAACCCCTCCCCCCAAAGGCAGGGTTCGCTAAACTTGTACATGTATATATTCTCGGGTCGTCATGATATAAACAAGTTTGCATTGTCTTTTGAATAGACATGCATATTTGCACAAATTAGAACCAAGAAAATCATTCAAAATTAACACGCCGTGAAATTACATACAGTATAACTTTTAACATATTTTCATAAATCAGAGGCCACCGCGAGCACCATGGTTTTAATAATCGCTCATAACTTTTTGATATAGCTACAGAATTCAGTAAAACTTTCCACATGTGTTCCACAATAAATGTTTTTGTGTTTTCAGATTTTATTTTTGCGAGTGTAAAATAATAGATTACTTGCAGGTATCACAACACTATTTTTTCGAAGGTTCACGTCAAAACATGGCTGAGTGAAAATAATTCCCGAATTCCCCTTCGCTTTTAGGAGTTTTCCGCCAGCGACAGGGACTGTAATTTTTTATGAGATAAAAAACAACATGTAAAATGCCTGATTTTCCCACCTTTGTAAAAATACGAGGTCACTTGAAGTTTTGATGCCAGTTGTTTAGGCAGGGGTGTGAAAGGGCTCGGACATGATTTTCAAGCACATGTGTAACTTTGATGTAAACAAACTCTCGTGCCTTTGTGGATGGCTGTGTGTTTTCTGCTACTAAATTGGCTAGGAACAATTGTTTTAAAAGTTGTAAAGAGGAAATTACCCAGAAGTTTGTTTTAAACTTGCTATCCGTATCTAAAGTTGCGTAATTTTGGTAAGAATATATAGTAAAAATTAATAGTGTTGTGCAACCTGAAGGAAAATTGTTATGATGTGTTTTAAGTCATAAAGTGGGGTGTTTTGGCGTTCTATCGATGTGTGTAGATTAGAAATCACCAACAATGAGCCTTTGTGGCCGGCACCTCACTTATTTTGCTGTCAATGGCGCATACAAAATTAGCCCAGATTTCCTCTGAAATTTCGTAGAACATCAAACAGCGACCCGATTATAGTGTATCGGACCGTCCAAACTGCCCCAAAATTATACAGCAGCTTATCCAGAAAGTTGGTTTTATCGTCGTAAACCAAAAAAGCTTTTATGCAATACGAATTTTGTGTAAAATGAGTTATTTAGACGCTTGTACGGTATACAGAATCTATAAAATTATGCCCATAAAACGCCAATATTAAAGTAAAATATGAATTTAGCTATGATTCAACACCCGCATTAGTTTTATTAGAACCTGACAATGCTAATTTATATGAAAATGCACGCCAATTCTTTAAAATTGAATAATATAACGGCAGTTTTTTAACCCCTCCCCCCAAAGGCAGGGTTCGCTAAACTTGTACATGTATATATTCTCGGGTCGTCATGATATAAACAAGTTTGCATTGTCTTTTGAATAGACATGCATATTTGCACAAATTAGAACCAAGAAAATCATTCAAAATTAACACGCCGTGAAATTACATACAGTATAACTTTTAACATATTTTCATAAATCAGAGGCCACCGCGAGCACCATGGTTTTAATAATCGCTCATAACTTTTTGATATAGCTACAGAATTCAGTAAAACTTTCCACATGTGTTCCACAATAAATGTTTTTGTGTTTTCAGATTTTATTTTTGCGAGTGTAAAATAATAGATTACTTGCAGGAAAATTGTTATGATGTGTTTTAAGTCATAAAGTGGGGTGTTTTGGCGTTCTATCGATGTGTGTAGATTAGAAATCACCAACAATGAGCCTTTGTGGCCGGCACCTCACTTATTTTGCTGTCAATGGCGCATACAAAATTAGCCCAGATTTCCTCTGAAATTTCGTAGAACATCAAACAGCGACCCGATTATAGTGTATCGGACCGTCCAAACTGCCCCAAAATTATACAGCAGCTTATCCAGAAAGTTGGTTTTATCGTCGTAAACCAAAAAAGCTTTTATGCAATACGAATTTTGTGTAAAATGAGTTATTTAGACGCTTGTACGGTATACAGAATCTATAAAATTATGCCCATAAAACGCCAATATTAAAGTAAAATATGAATTTAGCTATGATTCAACACCCGCATTAGTTTTATTAGAACCTGACAATGCTAATTTATATGAAAATGCACGCCAATTCTTTAAAATTGAATAATATAACGGCAGTTTTTTAACCCCTCCCCCCAAAGGCAGGGTTCGCTAAACTTGTACATGTATATATTCTCGGGTCGTCATGATATAAACAAGTTTGCATTGTCTTTTGAATAGACATGCATATTTGCACAAATTAGAACCAAGAAAATCATTCAAAATTAACACGCCGTGAAATTACATACAGTATAACTTTTAACATATTTTCATAAATCAGAGGCCACCGCGAGCACCATGGTTTTAATAATCGCTCATAACTTTTTGATATAGCTACAGAATTCAGTAAAACTTTCCACATGTGTTCCACAATAAATGTTTTTGTGTTTTCAGATTTTATTTTTGCGAGTGTAAAATAATAGATTACTTGCAGGAAAATTGTTATGATGTGTTTTAAGTCATAAAGTGGGGTGTTTTGGCGTTCTATCGATGTGTGTAGATTAGAAATCACCAACAATGAGCCTTTGTGGCCGGCACCTCACTTATTTTGCTGTCAATGGCGCATACAAAATTAGCCCAGATTTCCTCTGAAATTTCGTAGAACATCAAACAGCGACCCGATTATAGTGTATCGGACCGTCCAAACTGCCCCAAAATTATACAGCAGCTTATCCAGAAAGTTGGTTTTATCGTCGTAAACCAAAAAAGCTTTTATGCAATACGAATTTTGTGTAAAATGAGTTATTTAGACGCTTGTACGGTATACAGAATCTATAAAATTATGCCCATAAAACGCCAATATTAAAGTAAAATATGAATTTAGCTATGATTCAACACCCGCATTAGTTTTATTAGAACCTGACAATGCTAATTTATATGAAAATGCACGCCAATTCTTTAAAATTGAATAATATAACGGCAGTTTTTTAACCCCTCCCCCCAAAGGCAGGGTTCGCTAAACTTGTACATGTATATATTCTCGGGTCGTCATGATATAAACAAGTTTGCATTGTCTTTTGAATAGACATGCATATTTGCACAAATTAGAACCAAGAAAATCATTCAAAATTAACACGCCGTGAAATTACATACAGTATAACTTTTAACATATTTTCATAAATCAGAGGCCACCGCGAGCACCATGGTTTTAATAATCGCTCATAACTTTTTGATATAGCTACAGAATTCAGTAAAACTTTCCACATGTGTTCCACAATAAATGTTTTTGTGTTTTCAGATTTTATTTTTGCGAGTGTAAAATAATAGATTACTTGCAGGTATCACAACACTATTTTTTCGAAGGTTCACGTCAAAACATGGCTGAGTGAAAATAATTCCCGAATTCCCCTTCGCTTTTAGGAGTTTTCCGCCAGCGACAGGGACTGTAATTTTTTATGAGATAAAAAACAACATGTAAAATGCCTGATTTTCCCACCTTTGTAAAAATACGAGGTCACTTGAAGTTTTGATGCCAGTTGTTTAGGCAGGGGTGTGAAAGGGCTCGGACATGATTTTCAAGCACATGTGTAACTTTGATGTAAACAAACTCTCGTGCCTTTGTGGATGGCTGTGTGTTTTCTGCTACTAAATTGGCTAGGAACAATTGTTTTAAAAGTTGTAAAGAGGAAATTACCCAGAAGTTTGTTTTAAACTTGCTATCCGTATCTAAAGTTGCGTAATTTTGGTAAGAATATATAGTAAAAATTAATAGTGTTGTGCAACCTGTACTCTCACTGGTCAGTTACTGACCGCATCAAACCACGTGACCGTATCGCTTAATTTGATTGGCTATTAAATTAAATTTGGGGAGAATTACACCATGGAATTTTTAGCAATTACATCATAGGTCACTGGGAGGTTTTTAGACTAGGAATTTGGGCTAAAAATAGACATGGACAGTGACCACTGCAGGGAAATTACATAATATGGCCAACGACCTCTACAAGGCCTGGGAAAGAAATGCAACTTATCTAATCAAACATAAACATGAAAAATACAATAAATCAGCAAATAAAATTATAGCATTCAACACATAAATACAATTATTAACATAATTGTTGTTTTTATTTATTCTAGATGAAAATTCTTAATAAACATTTTGTAATGATAAAATGATTTTTCCTGTAATGGTTATATAAAAATCAAACTAAAATCTAAAAAATAATGATCATGTATGAAATGATCTAAAAAAAATCCTGTTGTGTATATCCATGCTAGGTTGGAAATAAAAAGCCTAACTATTTGTTACCATAATGGTTTATTTTTAGGGTTTCAACTCTTTTCTTAATTAATTATACGCACTATTTGTACAATAGAATACACCTGTCTAAACCCAAATAATTTGATTCAAATCGGATCGTTAGTCTAGAAGTCCATTAACATGTAAAGTGATAGAAACCGTACAACTGCTGCTGATGTCAGGACGTTTAATCCATGAAACTTTCAACGCTTAATACAGCATTGGAATATACAGCTCAGGTGTAGATGACAATTAAACTTGAACGGCCAATAATGCAAACATCTTGTTAGGGACATACATTCCCAATTTCAAACAAAATTAAAATAAAACCTCATAGTCATATGTGTTTTTGGATTTCATTTCATTGCACTGAGACTCGATTGAACATAAGAGACGATATCAATGTATTATTCGTGGAAGGAAAAAATAACTTAATATTACTATTGCGGAATGTTAATAAGTACCCATCAATTGTCTATTTTGGAAATTCAAAAACAAAGAAAACAAAAAAATACGAAAGTGTATATTAGAAAATTACAAATAGCAATCGGATAAAAAGTAAAACTATGTTCCTGAAAATGAAGACATATACAATAAAAATATTGCTATTGGACTGGTGCCTTGCATATAGTTAATTAAAACATAATACATTTATTAATCATAGTACGATTACAATCGTTAGTTTAGATATGTAACACGACTTCATCTTCTAAAAAGTCCATTTACCATTGTGTAGGTATAAACTGTGAATTGTAAGTTATTTATTACAGGTTTTTTTTTTTATCCTTAATACTTTCCCGTGGCAGTTTTTTGTCCAAAATGTGTATAATCTGCTTGCACATAATTTGAAAATAATGATTATTCATTTTACTCATTACACTAGATCTAAATTTGACAATTTTGAGGGCGATCCTAGATGGATGTTTTTAAAAATCTGAAATCTACATTCTGTTTTCAATTTATGACAAAAGAGAACTGTTAAATATTGACATAAACATAATATCATAACAACTTAACAGGATATCGGCCTGACTGGGAAGTCAGGCACAACTTAAAATTGACATTTGAGAGAGAAAACTTAAAGATTACAATGGTTTACAACGAGTGTAAATAGGTTTCCTTAAAGCTGAATGGTACGATTTGAATTGAATGTTTTAAAATATATTAATATTGCTCAGTCATGCAACATCTGTAGCATACAAAATAAAACTTCAAATAAATAACAAACTCACATTGGATTTAATATAAAGTTTGAGAAAAACTCAAACTTTCGGTTTCATGGGTATTTGTTTCCAACTGATTTCACCCGGATAGAGTTCATTATATTTTCTAATTGTAATATTTATGAATAATCCTCGAGTAGAACACTGAGCATAAGGGCAAACCGATCCATGCTTGAGTAACTATCCATGCTTGAGTAACTATGTTCAATTCTTTGTATACTGGCGTGTTGCAGATCTACCATAACACATTTCTTTTTTCCATTTATGTTTTCACGGACAATATATTATTAATAAAAAATCTAAAATTTGTATTCAATAGAATTACATTACTTTATCTTTGTCGACAAGTTTAGATTGAAATCGAGGTTTGGCCTCTCGACATAATGGCAATCTGGCCGAATGGGTGTCAGCTGGTTATGATCCAATGCCACGTGATGAAAATTCAGGATATTAATGTGACAGTAATATATACGGGCGTCTCATGTCAAAATTTAATGTAACAATTACAATAATATTGCATTTATTTATAATAAAATCAGAAAAATCAACGATACAGATCCATCAATTATTATTGTTATACTTTCATGTTAAATACTGAAATCTGATTGGTTAAGACGCAGTTAATAATATTTACTATTACCCTCAGCGTTAGCAACGCACTTGGCAACGGGTAACATTAAAAAATGTTACATGCGCGAAAATTTTGCGCGTACGGTTCGCTGTAGAATTCACGTTATTCCTATATAAAAGCAGTAAAATTTTCTTAAAAATTTATAAAAAGACATTCAGTATAACAAAATAAGTAGTGCCTGTTTGGGAGGATAACAGTTGAAATTGACACCCCTCGAAAACCATTGTCAACCTCCGCTTCGCGTCGGTTGACAATGGTTTTCTCGGGGTGTCAATTTCAACTGTTACCCTCCCAAACAGGCACTATTTATATACTGTTACAACACAGAAATATGTAAGTCAAAGATGATTATGTGGTTGTTTTTAGATTGTTTGCTGTGACTTATTAAATGGATTTCATTGAATAAGTCGATCGTGATATTTTAGACATATGTCGGTTATATAAAGCAATATAACGATATTCCAGTTCACTTCTTTTGTGTACTTTCCAAGAAACTTTGTTCTATAGAAATAGGGGAGAAATCCGGGGGGGGGGTTAAAAACTTTATATAAAATAATTTTGACCAATTTATAAATAATTTGGAAATGAATATAAACTTATGGCATTTGAGCAGGTTTGACATTACACGCTGTATTCGAATGAACGCAGGTCTAGAAACGCTCTCATAAGTGCAGATTAGAAAAAATGAAATTATAAACCAAACTTTTTAAAATTATAAATGTTCGTGTGGTGCATAGCGGTTGCCGTCTTTGGCACTAATAGATTTTCATTGCTGTCTAAAAATATAAATCCAATCACTGGCCACTGCTCGAATTTTTGCAGTTGCCACACCCGACCTCAATCTGTGGTTGCCATATTTTTGAAATTCAATTTCATCTGTCCAATGTAAATAAAACAAACTATCAGGCTCTTGTGCATAAAATGTCGTTCTCTAGAAATCGTGTTCAGAGATTGTTCCTGGAACCACACTGCTTAGTCCAACAATCCTATTAAAATCTAAGCACCGACACAGGAAGCTAGGTGTGCTTGATTAATATTACAATACAGAACATATTGCTCCAAATTGATGGAATAAACGAAATTTTACATCAGCTAGACTTAAAGATTCAATTGGCTTTTTTTTTTTTAATATAAATCAATTGAAAGAATAAATTACGTTTGCAAAGATGGATGGCAAAGAGAAACAGGTATGCTGTTTTGGTGAAAAGGTTAAAATGAAAGGTCCTAACGCTCAGGAAAAGGGGTGGGTATCGAAACAAACATAAAAAAACCCGCATATTTTCTCATGTAATAACGAATCAGTTGACGTTAAAAAAAACATCAATGTAAATCATTTTATGCACTTTATATTTTTGAAGTTGTATATATTTTACTTTAAAAGAATGTCATAGTACATTACAAATTTAATTGACTAGGTATAATGTAATTCATATCAAACTGTAACTAAATTGTGCTTTTGAATACCCGTCCCTTTTTAAAATTATCAATATATACACATTACTCTATTGACATTTATGTATCTCATGAAAGGTTTTATTTGCTAGCAATATATTTATAAAATCAGTTTCATCTCTTAAGAGGTTTCACCGAGGATTTGAGATTAAGAAACATGTCACATTGTGTAAGAAAAGTTTGTGAATAAACATCTATTATGAAATTTGAAATTCGAAACTGGTCTTTGGTATAGTTTTGAACTTTAATAAAGAAATGAAAGATTAAAATAATTGTATTTTTTTTAAATAGCTAAACAGCTGTTTATTACAGATACATGAATTGTGAACACACCGATATTTTAGTGATAACACAGCAAAATGTGCCACATGGTTAAAGATGTGTGATACATATGTGACCTTACGTACGTTTAACGTGATTTAAGTACCACATGTGATACCCATATGTTTAACATATGTTTGATCTCAACATATGTAAAAAAAATATGTGGCACATATTGATGTGTACCATTAAAACAAAAAAATCAAATACTAGGACGAAACAATGTACAAATTTATCAAGCTAGGGCGTGAACCTTAATAACGAATTACAATATTAATGCCAAATATAACGCAATTATTTATTATATCCGTAGATTTTGACCATTGTGTCTCATGTTTTTCAAAAGATCTCCAGTTTATTCGTGAATGATACAGAAAGTAAGACGTTGGTATGCCTGCTTCTGGCAATCGAGTTGACATCGCGTTCTGCTGCAGCCATACTGAGGACGAGGGCAGGCTTTTTCACAGGCATCCAATTTCTGATTGGCGTTCATCAAACATTGGTACTGGATGTTGAAATCGTTACACTGCCCACAGATTACACCAACCAGGCCCAGCAATACTAACAGCTTAATCTAAAATACAGGGAGTTCACAAGGCTTGAAAAAAGTAATTTTGATTCTCAGGTCAAGTTACATTTTTACAAAAATTCAAATTGCATATCACAAGAAAATGAAAAATGAAAACGTTTCAAAAATGTACTAACCATTATCTACTACAATGTCCAAAATACAATACGAAATATAACAATAAACACGTTTGCAAACTCTACAGATCTTATAACCTACTACTCTACGGATCTAATTATCTGAGAATTGCAGAAAATCAACAACCTTAATTTATGCGAAGATTTCTTTTCACAAAAATATTTTCATTGCATTGATCGATATTCAGTTGAACATAAGGAATCACAGTATCGTAATTTAAACGGTATAAATGTTTGTGGAAGGGATAATTGGTTGTTAATCTATATTATTTTGTTTTTAAGTACCCATCGATTGTCTGCGGCAATTTTTGTTTGGAAGTCTAAATTAATAAATATTACGAAATACTTATAATAAAAAGGTCGAATAGCAATCAGATTTTTAAAAAAAGATATATTCTTTAAAAAATTACAAAAATGCAATAAGAATAATTGTATTATAAGTGTATTATGTATTCTTATTTTTTAAAAAAGCACGAAATTTTTTAATTGAATTCTATCATAATTTTCCCGTTTCAGAACAGTCGGTTCAACTGGTTTGTGATTCAGTTAAAGTTTGACACGACTTCATCTTTTAACAAAAATCTACTTACCATTGTATAGGTGCGTCTGAAAAACTCCTAAAATGTGTGTGCGCTGTAACTTATATATAACAGAGTTTTATATCCTGAATACTTTGCCCTTTGGCAGTATGTAAATTTTGTGCGAAATGTGTGTCATCTGGTTGCGCACAATATGACGATAATTAATTGGATTTCACCATTTAAGGTTAAATCCATTTATCAAAGTGAACGGACAATATTTTTTCTTTTTTTTTTAAATTTCGTAATTTGAGCTTTATTGACTTTGCGCGCGAAATTTAGTGAGAACATCATGAATTGCTGACGTCATTATAGTACGCATTTACATCATCAGTCAAAGCAGAAAATTTTACCCACCCTCCCACCCTCTTTAACTAGCTTTTTCTGTTATTGAATATAAAAATGTTTCATATTAGTTGTGATTTTATTACACCTTTTCTGCTGTTAGATTTGTTGTATTTACAGGTTGTGTTGCTTTTGATCTTGCTGAGTAAATGTACTTTCTTCATCAATCCCATCGTCATGGCCGTTTTTTGCATCTTCTTCACAAAAGTCTGAGACGCCTCAAAGTGTGGATACGGCTTTTAGGCTTACCAGTAGTATCATTGGACTTGGTTATAACTAATATGTGCTTATCTTGACAGTATGTAATTGTGAACATCTGTTCCCAGTGTTCACCATTTTTGCATTTTTAGGGATGTCATACAAGGCTATATATTGATGCATCGGCTCCCTCACTTAACCCTCTGACTGCGGCAGGGACATATATGTCCTTTTACCGCTGGCTGCGAGAGGGACATATATGTCCTTTACGGCGTCATGAACGTAAAGTCACTTCTCACTTTCATTTTCAATGGATTTTATATCATTTTTACTCGATTTTTACTATAAAGATTGATTTTAATTTTTAGAAACATCAACCTTTAGTTATAGTTATTAAAAATTATTGAATTTTTTAGCAAAAATTTTGAAAATACGCATAAGATACAGTAACTCGCGACGACTTGAGATCGTAAGTAATGAGTGTTAAAGCAATAAGAGTTGCATGCACAATTTTCATGTTGATATTTTTTTTACGAGAATCTTATTTTCTACTAAAATGACATAAAAATATCATGGTTTTTAAATATCTTTTAGCCATATTTTTGTGTGAAAAGGCCGTTAAGAAGCTTAATTTGAGCATAACTGATTTTTTGTCGTCCTGTACAAAAATTGATTTGCTATATATTCCTTAGAAGAGAAATCTTTCCTCTGACAAAAATGAATGGCTTTTTTTCAAACCTTATTTATCATAAAAGTTTACATTTAAGTTATATATGCACTAGCAGCTTTTTACAGCAAAATAAAATTCTGAAAAATACAGCTCGAATTGCTTTAACTTTATTGCGGTTATCATCTCCGAGACTCATGCAGCCTTTAATGTGGATTATATCAGACAAATGTGAAATAAAAATAAAGACTGGTTTGAGCTGATATATATTTGCGACTTTGAGCTTCTTGCGATTTTCGTGAAACGGAGTCGCACGAAAATAAGAAAGTTTTAAGTATATCATACCTATACAAGTAAGTAAGTAAGTAAGTAAATAATTTATTATAGTGACATGTGTTATAACAATTACAAAATGTTATACAAAATCGATAATGAAACACCCGGCCCATTGGGCCTATATGTCACTGCAAATACAATTATAACATAAATATACACATATTACGCATTGCGTTTTTTATACAATAATGATTGTCTGTAAAGGTAAGATTCAATTAAATATTTAGAGGTTTGTCTAGGAAAATTTGACAGTAGAAAATAAATACAGTCTAAATTTGACATTACCAGTGTTGGATTATGTCCTATATTATTAAATAATTCCCTTCTAAAATCAGAATAGATTGTACAATTCAGCAGAAAATGACTCTCGTCTTCTATTTCATTTAATACACAAAAATTACATATTCTTTCATCGAGAGGTTCCCCCTTATATCGCCCCGTTTCAATTCTAATTGGGAGTATCCCACATCTGAATTGTGCCAAAATAGATCTTTGAGATTTTGAGATGTTCATTTCAAGGTAATTTTCAGTTTAAAAATTTGTTTTAATGCTTTTATACAATCGCAATTTTGGTAGTTGATTTATCTTTCCTTACCATTCATTTTCATAAGTAAGAAACAGCTTGTTTTCAAATTCATTAACATCACAGATTGATAAATTATCGTAAATATGTAACAGATTCATGGATTCAAATAGTGATTTAATACGTGATGTCCATCTAGATAAACCAGTTTGATTAAAGTCCCACAGGAAAACACGCTTTGTTAGCCGATCGTCCTCCATTGTCAGCAATCGATTCCATAATCGCACGGCGTTAATACAGTGTCTATGATAACAGAGTTTCCACCCAAATTCCCCGTGTAGCGCTGGTAAAGGTGTAAATCTGTGAACGCCTAAGTAAAAACGTAGGGCTCGATTCTGTACCATTTCAATAGAATGATAATTCTGGAGGCCCCACACTTCACTACAGTAATCCAAAACTGGTGCTACACAATTTAAAAACAATTTTTCAAAAGTTGAAATTCCTATTTCTTTATATGGACGAATTTTGGAAATCATGCCTCCGAGAGCGCGTCCACCAGCTTTTGATAAAGTATCGGCGTTGTTTTGGAAATTCATTTTTTCATGAAATATTACACCAAGGTATTTATAATCTGTATTATACTGTAGAATATTGCTGTTAATTTGGAACTGAAAATCGCTTCGGGGTCCTTTTTTCCTAAAATGTATAAATCCTGATTTTTTCATATTTATATGAAGACGCCATTTTTCACACCAGTAAGACACAGTATCCAATATTTTTTGCAAATTTTCTTTTGAGTCGGATAAAATAGCAATATCATCAGCATACAATAAAATACTTAAATTGATTTCGCCCACCGTTATACCTTTCCTCAGTTCTTTAATTTCTTTTGCGAGATCGTTAATGAAAAGAGCAAAGAGGGTCGGTGATAAGTTGTCTCCTTGTCGTACCCCAGCTGAAGTAGAGAACCAGTCGGTACATAGCTCACTGACTCTTACACATTTCGTTCTCCTTTTCAATTATCCCGGTTATGAGTATGAAAACATAATACAAACCAAGAAAAAAAAATGAATTATTGAGTCGCCATTACCAAAAATTGAATTATTCAGTCGTCATTACCTTTCAAACACCTCCCCCCCCCCCCCCATCCCGGATCTTCATCAGAATAAAAAAAAAACAATAACTAATTCATGCAGTTTCTCGTAAATTGTAAGAGTACATTATAATTTTATTATTACACAAATTACCGATATCCGGATGCACACCATGAATCACATTTTTAGTTTTAATCTGAATGATATGAAAGTGTTATTCCTCTGCTATGAAACAAAATGCAGAGTATGGTTTTCCATGTTGACTAGCAGTATTCGCAAGTCATCAGATCGTTTTCAGAAATATGGAGTCTTTAGTGCCGTACTCGAAGTTTCCCTATCTAAGATTTTCTAAAAGTACATGTATGTATATGAAACCCTGGTAGAAGTCTGATATAAATTTTGCGAGAATCAATTAATTGTAAGAACTGAATGAACTACCAAAATATCACGATGAATTTGCAGTCTAATAGTACCTGAAGTTTTGAAGGGAATAAATGGAGAAATCGATCCATCATCAATTCTTTCTGACATAAATTATGTCTTGTAGAAACTTTCAAACATACTAACCATATATACAAACACATGTATTATTGGGGGTCGTCTTGGCCGTCATGCAATGATTTTGTGATGGTTTATTTGTAAGTAGATACTCCTACCTATACACATACTCGAACAATTATGTACATTCATCCACTTTTGATATAAAGCACAACTTTCAAAATTAATTTGAAAATTTTTGAGAAAAAAATTGTTTTAAGAGAGGGGGGTGTCATTAAATCTACGTATTCTTTTTCAGATATTACTTTAGTAAAAAATTAAACGACTATCATCATTTTATAATTATATAGCACGCTAGGCACTGGATTTAACAATCCCTTAAATACACAATAAATGCTTACAAATTCTCACTGGAAATATACTCATTTAATTTGTAGCAGTGGTTTTTTTTTAACAAATGTCAACAAAGTAAAAACAAAATCAAGGTATTGATTTACTACGTATATAATTTATTTCTTGAAAGGTTTACTTTCACAATTGATCACATACGTTGATCTTTGAAATGTGATTAACATTTTGCAAGCGACTTCTTCAATTATATAATTACCATATAAAGGACATCTTTATATGTGCTACATGAAGTGCTATACCTATTATACTAGTCCAGTGCTTAACCCTAAGATTTAAAAATAATTAACGAAAATACAACTTTTAATTCGATAATAAACATCTACAAATATTTAAATTACATATACACATGTAGTTGGAAATTAAAGTATTCCGATGTGTTTAATTACTTAGTTGTTGTAGTTTACGTACAATATAATTTTTGAACCTAATAGAAGGGCAATGCAAGTTTTCATCATAACATCAAACGATCGTGGTGTATGAAACAGCCATAGCAAGCACACATGAACGAAAGTACAAAAGACGTATTTCATGTAGAAAAAAACAACAATTTTAAGTAAATCTGAGACTTATAATTAGATTGTCTTTAAAAATAAAAAAAAAACAAAGACGAACTGACAAATCGCTATTAGTAGATACTTTATATACTATATATACACGGCGAAATAAGATGTTAACATGTATCGAAACATTTGATTTTAAGGGTTTTTTTTGGCAAGATATCAGACACTATATCCTTTAACAAGATTAAATAATCCATTATTTTTCACAGTATAACACTACATGCATAAGTCCAGTAAAATTAAGAAATTATCAAGAATAAAGATTTATACATGTACTTGGTGAAAACTACATTTGTATACTGTGTAACAGTTGCATAAATGTAATTAAAAGGAAAGGATGTACATAAAAAATGCACAATGCCAAAGAAATGATATGGACGGTAAACAATTGGTATATTCTAATAAATTAAGGGGCTGCGAATTCTCCCTCTCTCTCTCTCTTTCTCTCTCTCTGTCTCTCTCTCTCTCTCTCTCTCTCTCTCTCTCTCTCTCTCTCTCTCTGTCTCTCTCTCTCTCTCTCTCTCAGAATTTTCTCTGAATGGGGAATCGTAGTTGTAGACCTTTAATGTTTTTGTGTTCTGAATATGTCTCTGATGAGATGCAGCCCTGTGAAATTCTAAGAGTGATATGTAGTGTTTGTGCACTTTGATCTAGATCTATATACATGTAACCACCCCCCCCCCCCCCTCTAAAAAAACTCATACAAATTGGTTAATACAACAAGAAATGACATTGTATTTAGTATATTTTCTAAGAATCTTTTGTTTACATGCTTGAGAATATCTCATGATTGTTCTTCAACAAATGTATAAAGATACATCTATAATTCTTTGTCAAAGACAAAAATGCATCATCAAAAACGTACAGTTATTATACATGTATAAACATATTATGTTCTTGCATATAAAAGACAGTTGCCTTATAATCTATTCATAGTTTTCGGTAAAGATTATCGGGTTCACTGGGCAGACTTATTACATGTAGGAAACGATCTGTGTTGATACTGTATATAAAGTATATATAAAGTCCCATATTGACGCTATGCTATGGTAATAGAAAACAGCTACACATATGTCCACGCTTTTTAATACAATTATTGATGAACATTTTTTAAAACCGAAATATCCATCAAAAACATCTACATCTATCTAGTTATTTTCATGTAAATACAAGAATCAAATAGAAAACACCATAATCAGAAGATTACCACAGCTAATATGAAACGTACGAAACCATGAAGCATTTGGCTTAAATTTTGATAAAACGTAAAGTGAATAGTTTTTAGGGATGTTTGATTATTTTTCTATACATATTTGTTTAAAATATCGCAGCATACATGTAATTCCCATGCAAAAGACTAAAACTGAGCTATCAATATGTTTTTAATCAATATTAATCTTGTGAACAAGATGGGTGATCCTGCTTGTCGGACAAATTGCCAGATTATGATGGTCTGATATACTAAGTAGATCCAACAACGTGTCCAAAAAAAGGGGCGGGGGTAAGAAATCAAATTTCAAAAAGCTGTTTATCTACGCTAGGCACTGTGCTTCCTCAAAAGTTAAGGGTTTCTGATCCGCTCTGCCTCTTTGTGAGAAGCGGAGCGGATCAAAAACCCTTGAGTTTGAAAGATGGACACTGTGTTCTGTTAAGGTAATGTTTGTGGCTTACGTTGGATTTTTCATTCTAAGAAAATGCACACAAGTTACATGATATTTTATTCACATTCATAGTCTTTTTTATCAATGAATTCAAAAGATTTTGTCCGTCCCATTTTAGAAATATTAATGGTCAGATTTCTTTATTTTAAACTGCCGATTGAATAAAGTTGAAACAATTTATCAAAATCTACATCATATTTGGGGATTGGAGAACGTTTGGGATTGATACATGGATATCCTAAAAATGTTAAATTATAAAGTTGCATTTATCATATCAATCGTTACTTGTAATTTTCAAGCAATTTCAAACAATACACTCCAAATACGATTTGATAATTTTGTCCAATTCCGCTACTTTAAAGGTAAGAATAATTCAATTTTCAATTGTGCTACACGATACTTTTTTAAATGAAAAAATTATTTTTTTACTATAACCAAATATCTTAGCAAAAACAAAGTTTTATTTTCTAACAATATAAAAAACAGTCCGCTTTATATGTAATGATCACAGAGACTATTGAAAAACTGTTTCTTCTTGTGCTCGCGTTCTCTGTTGTAAACGGTATACTCTGACCAGTTACAATGTATTATTAACCACGTGATTTCTAAGTCAATGTAACTTGTGATTATAGTACCGCTACTCTAATTTTGGACCACTCATCACAATATTAGTTCCACCCTCTATGCATATATGTGAAACTTCTCTTCAGTCAAAAGCAGACAAGTCTATATCCCAGATATTTGCAGACCAGTAAGAGGGAAAAAAAGATTTAATTCATTGCAATGCAGTTTAAAACCATTATGACAATAAATTTCTATTGCAATTTCACCAAACTTTTTAAAAAAGAATTAACGCAACAAGAATGACCGAAAAAGGACCCAAAATGCGGCGATCGGCGCAGTCATCCTTTTCTGATCTTCTTTCAATTGTATCCTAATTTCTACTTTTATTAAATTTGAGAATACTGTAAGTTTATATAATTATTAACCCTCACATGTATTTATGATCTTTTATAATTATTTATCAAACAAATGTTGCTTCTGCTTCTGGGCAACTGCAATACATCCAAGGATACAGTCTTGGGAAAATTAGTGGAAAAGACAAGTAAAAAATTACGGCATTGTAATCCGCACTTAGAAATAGAACGCGCACTTGTTATATTCCTTGAACTTTGAGAAAATCCCGCACGTAGAAATAGAACGCGCACTTGTTATATTCCTTGAACTTTGAGAAAATCCCGCTTTAAAACGTCAAAAACTTATGACGTCGTTTTTAATGTCGCAGTGACGTAAAGTTTTCTGTTCAATAACGTCGCAGCCAGAGGGTTAAACGGCCATGGCCCATTCAGTCAATAAAAAGAATTCAGTATGAACCAGCTATTTCTTCTTTTTATTATTTATTGGGTATACTGGCACTCCCTTATTTTAACTTTCACCTTTGATAATGATGTTTGTATTGCTTAACTTGTTATTCCAGATCAAATTTGAGAAATTTAAGGGCAATCCTAGATTAGATGTTTTTAGCAATCTTATATTAAATTTCTACTTTGTTTATGATTTATGACAAAAAAGAACTATTTAGTAATGACATAAACATAAAAAGAGAACTAGTTATTAATGACATTAACATAAATATTATATCATAACAACTGAGCATATTAAAGGTATGTCTGGAAAGTCAAGCACAATAAAAAATACAACCCGTTCACGGTTTCTTCAAAAAATAATTAAGGGTATTGGTCCCCGAGATCGGAGTTTCTTGGTCTGACTGATATTGGTCCTAAAAAATTAATTTGCACTGATTAGGTTTGATTATCTAGCATAATTTTTTAAATTTTTTATTAAGGTATCTCATTCTTCTATACTTTTGTATCAAATTATTTTTTCGGAAGTATATCATTGAAATTGTAGACAGAACTAGATTTTTTTGGTTCAAGATATGGTTAGTCGTCTTTCATCTTTTCTCCATCTACAGTTCTATTTACTCGAGAGGCCACTGGTCTTTTATTCACAAAATTACTTACAGGATTGTCTCGTTCTGATCTTGCAACTTTGTTCGGTTTAACTCACAAATTTCTAAAATTGTTGCTTCAGCTAGGAAAGCTCTTTTCTTATAATGTACCTTTATATCTAGAATTTTACCATACTGGTATCTCAAGTCCCTAAAACATCGAAAATCACATTACTTTCTTTGTACAAGAACCTTTTCTTTCTGACTGGATAAAAGATACAGCCATTCTTGTATTGGACGGCACCTGTGTGTGTGTGTGTGTGTATATATATATATATATATATATATATATATATATATATATATATATATATATATATATATATATATATATATATTGACATATACACGTACCTGCCCATAGTGAATGATAAAGATATACATAAAGCACAGCGAAATTCACCTTATTGGAGCTCCACCTCCGCCCCGGCCGGGGCCTAGATTGTCTTGCCTAGATGGGCCAGTGGTTAGCGCGGTGGCCGCTCGCTGCTAGGAGAATGGGTTCCCGAGGTCGTGAGTTTAAGCCCCGGCCGCGGCGGAGGTGGAGCTCCAATAAGGTAGTTCCCATGCTCAACAGTGGAGATGTTTCTCTACGCATAAAGGTCTTTCTTTCATAAAACCTAGGATGATCACTAGTACTGGTGGTTATATAGTGTGTGTGTGATGGGGTCATTATTATTATTTGCAGATGGCAAAAATAGCGATGTCCACATTTCGAAAAATATGTTCAATATCTAATGCGGAATAAATAATCGACTGGCTACATGAAAATGACATATTTATTCTTGACCGTGGTTTCGCGATGTAGTTGAAACAATTACTTTGATTTTCAGTGTGAGATGCCAGCAAAACGACGAAACAGTGTACAACAGAGGAAGCCAGTAGCTCCAGGCTTGTTACAAAACTTTGTTGGGTGGTAGAATCTGGTAACAGTTAATTAAAACGTTAAAGATTTCTCTACAGTGCACGTTGTTACAAATGCAAAACTACCATTCATCGAAGTCTATGTCAAAATTGTTGCAGCCTTAACAAATGCTTATAGACAACCTCTTGTTTCTGATAAACCATAAGGCAAACAGCTACCCCGACAAATGCTACTTATGAAATCTAAACCAAATCATGTTATGGAAAAAGTGTCAAATATTAAAATTACAAAGAAAGAAAACTGGGTTAAGCTTGATGCAAGAGCATCAGATGTCAGAATAGACTTCCCTGTCTTATCAGAACAATACTTAAAAGACATTACTTTTAGCATATATCAGTTGAAACAGGCAGTTAATTATGTAAATGAACATATAAGCGCGCAGGGTAGTTACGAGTTTTCTGTGAATCGGAATGAAAATCTTTTAAACTTTATACATGTTAAAATACAATTTCGCCATGTATCTTAAAAAAATACAAGTGTTGGATTGAGAAGGATCAAATTCAGAAAGTAGTCCTATATTTGGCTTGTACTGCGAAAGCAAAGTAGGTGCTAGAACCGACGGATGCTGTGACCATGTTGCTTCTGTTTTATGGTTTTTGGACTCTGCTTGTAATCAGCCACACACACTAGTTCCTTCTAAAACCAGCAAATTCAACATGTCGCCAATACATTTGAGTAAATCTTTTTTAACAAGGTGCAGTATTTATGACTCCAAACTTCGAAGTGGTATGCTGTTTTAATGTTTTGTTCAAAAGCGCTCATATTTAAAAACCGAATTCTGTAATTGTTTCAACAACACTGCAATTCCGTTAGGTGCCTGGGGTTCTATTCTATGTTTTAAATATGAAGAAATTTCAATAAGACGAACAGAAAATGCATCAATTAAAAAGGAATATTCCAAATTGTAACTTATGTCCTTTCTATAGCAGTTTCTACAAAATTGGCAGCAAAATGTAGAAATGTTTATTTAAAAATGAGGTGATATGTCTTTTGCCTTTTTAGTTTAATCGGTAGTGAGCTAAGGTTTTGGATGATCAATCAGACGCGCCAAAAATAATACAGCTTAGTTATTAGCAAAAATCCTGCCGAATTGACTGTGTTCAATAAATCCAAAATGGCATCGATAGGTACTTTGTGCATTTTTAAGTAGGGTATTATCACCCCTGCGAATGTTATTGTCATTTTAACTTATACTTCCGCTCGAAATTTCACAGGAACTGAACAAATCTCGGTGAAGTCTCGTGAACTTTCATTCGAGCACCTCTGGATTTATCACATACTTAGCAACGATAAAGAAAACATTCCGAACACATTCGCATGGGTGATTATGAGAAAAGTATATAATCGAGTTTATCCTTAAAAGATAAACAATGTTATGTAGAAAGACTTTGATTTTTTTAATGATTAAAATCCGGAATATTTGTGTCCCTTCAAACTGTTTTGACCTTTATTTATCAAAACCTTAATACGCTTGCGCATACTCATCTACTTCCTTTTTCCGCTGTATCAGAAATCAAAAGGACGCAGACGAATTTTCTGACAAATAATATCAGTTGAAATCAGTGGGAACTCTGTCAAAAAACGTAAGTTGTTTCCAAATATTTTCATATTTAATGTACTTTTCATTGTAAATAGTCATTAATTTACGGTTAATTCGATTTTATATTTCCCCGAGTACCCAAACTCCGTCACGAAAAGCAGAAAAACCCCCGCGTTTCGCTGTAAATTATTTTTTGTGGTTTTTATCATTTGCAATCACTAAATATAATCTGAAACAATATAATTTATAAAATTATTAACAAAAATATTTTTATTTTTATTCAAATAAGCCCTCTGAATACGACGTTTATCACGCGTGCTTATTATATCTTATGAACCTAACTCCGTCACCCACATGCTCTATGATATGGCAGGGAATGAAGACACATTAACAATTTAATTAAAACTCCATTTGCATCTAGTCCAAGTTATAATAAGTAAAAAGGTGCATACAATTTAATTGTATTTAATTTCATCGAAATGAAATGATATATTTATATATAAAATCAGCCATGTGACAATTTTCACGCACCATTATTTAATCGTTCATTACGATTTAACATCAATTCTCTGTAACTACCAAAAAAACGTGGCCACGCACTATCATAGAATTGAATTTTATCTCCCTGACTTGAAAGAGTGTTCCATATGAAGACTCTCTGTGGGTATATTTTTGACTGTTCATACTCAGTTTCCATAGCAACGACATTGAAACATT